>NW_006239127.1:786933-837230 GCF_000226075.1 Solanum tuberosum
TTGGCTAGCCCCTTTCCTCCGGAGCTGCCAGAGTTGGGAGGTTTGTTACCTTTTGTTGGATATATCTTTATGGGTTGGCTGGGGCCCTGTCCCGCCAATCTTTACTACTCTTAGAGGCTTGCAAACTAGTGTGTAGGGTGTATAGCTACGTTATGGCCATACTGGCCTAGTTTGTTGGTTTGCTGAAGCTTGTGAGCTGTTTGATGTATTGTCTTGATATATACCTGCTTTCAGTTTTGGTATAGATATCATGGTGGCCTCGACGGCCCAATCAGGACTTATGTGCTAGTTGGCTATTTATTTATATGATCTCCTGGAGTAGTTGTTTCTTTTATAGATCAGTTGACAGGGGCCTTGCCGGCCAAGGGCTTAGTTTTAAGCCGAGATATACTTGTTTGTTTTCTTGATTGCGTGTGGCTGCCATGCGGTAGTAGCAAATGGTTCAACAAGGTCGGCTCGGACCTGTGTTTTGGCATTAGGAGCCAGTTGCTCCCCTCGAGTTTGGGGAGAGACAAAAAATATAAAAATAAATCAGAAAAAATGAATTATACCGTACTGTATCAAATATATATATGTACAGAATACATTTTGTATATTAGGTTTAAATAATGATTCATAAATATTCCGTATTTGGTCTAGATTGATGAAAATGGATTAATTTATAGAAGTCAAAACGAAACTAACACTCAAATCTTAATTCTGAAATCTATTATGATACTCGTAATGTGGCCTTCGTGGTCCAGTGAGGTCCGCCCCATATAGGCATAAGCTTATATTTAAAAAGTTTACTTGAAAATTGGCGGAATTCTTCGATAGCTTCTTAAAGTTATAATCAATTTTTAGTTAGATATCTCTAATACGTTTTTTCATTTTAAAACTTAAATAGAACCTTAATATGTCATTTTGACAATTATTGTTGACTTAACCCATTGTGTAACACACATTCTTATAATGTGAAGATTTTTATTTATTTATTTTGGTAAAAATGTTTTCTTTTTCTTTTTCTTCACTTTATATTCATAATTTCATATTATCTACTCTACCTTCCACCAATAAACATCCTTACAAAACATGAAAGAACAAAAATAAATAAACAAATCACATCCGTTTTGAAATAAAATTGTAAGAACAAAACACGATAAATTGAAAGAAAATTAAAATATAAGAAGAATTAAGGAAATTATTTTTATTGGATGTGTCGATAAAAAAAATCTAATAAAAAAAAGTGGAAGATGAACAAAAGGTCAGGGGTGACGCAAGTTGGTGTGAGGTGAAGAAAATAGATACGTAATTTTATTTGTTTATTTTTATTAATAATTAGTTGTTTATTCTTTTATAATTTATTTTAAATTATTATTTTACGCTTCAATACCATATGTTCTCTTTTTATTTAAGTCATCATGCCGTAATCCACAAATATATTACACATACTTTATAATTTTAACTAATTATCATCAATAAAGTATCAAATAACATAATAGAATTTCACTATACAAATTATTAAAATGAATAAAACCTATCTGAGATATAATAAAAACAGTTGAATATCATATGTTTCCTTCATAAGTACATTAGCTTTGTGTATGATTTATACTATTACTCTTACCTTCATTATTTTTGTTTATTTATAACAACATGGGGACAAGGGGAATTTTGCATAGGCATATATAATTCTGATTTTAATATGTCCGCAATAACGTTTTTTGCAGTTTGCAAAATTATTAGTGACGTAATCAATGACTCTTTTATTTTGATTCTAAATCTAAAAGGACATTTTTGGAAAATAAAGTGAAATAATTATAAAAGATAATTAATGTTGTGTAGATGGACAACCACTCTGTTCACATTCTTTTCGTTTTCTTTCCTCTTTTTTTTTCCCTGTAGGATAAATCCTCTTTCGGAAAATTAAAGTGAAATTTTTGAATACGCTATTACTATTGAGTACCTCAATCTATATCTATATATAATATAAAGGAGAAACATAGATAAGGTGATGTGGCATCTCTCTATGGTCTTCATTTTGTATTTTATTTTATTTTTTTGGCTTTTCTTTCTTATCTAAATTAACTATTTTATTGTAAAAGAAAATTATTTAATTTATTATAAATAATTATTATATTAATGGATAAACATTTTCAACAAAGACTCTTCACATGCCAACTTACAAGGAGTAATTATTCATAACTCATACCTCTCTAATTTCTATTGTTAATAAAAAAATTATTTTTTATTTTTTGTCCTTCATCTAATTACAATTACAAAATGATAATATTTTTATCTTTATTGTTTAATTTATTTAAAAGGTTTTTCCCCTTTTTCTTCTTTAAATCAATTTTTTTTATTATAAATGTACAAAAATATGTATATAATATAAAGCTAGATAAAAACATCTATATAATAATAATAATAATAATAATAATAATAAAGCTAAATATAAACAAGGTGATGATCCACTTCTCTATTGACCTAGAAAATTATTTATGTTTTTTCTCCTTTATTGAACTTTTCTTACTATTCTTTTTCCATCTTCTTATTATTAAAAAATAAAATAAAATAAAATAAAGGAGAACTATAACCACCCTTTACCTAAACGGAAGAAGCCCAAAAGTTGATAACTGGCATGTCACGTTTTACTATGCATTAAATATCTCTGTAATAAATAATAATTAAAATGAAATAAAAAGGTTACAAACAACCTCTATATATAATAAGTTAAGAAAAGAGATTCCTTGAGTAGGAAAATCAGATTGGTAATGCATATGGAGGATTCAAATATGGCAAATATAATGCATTGGGAGGAGTCAAATATGCCAATCAAGTGATGAAAAAGTTTTTTGTATCTATTTCACTCAAAGTTTGCAAAAGGCTATGAAGTTTTTATGTAAATTAACATATCATCTTTGTGTGTTTTTTTTCCATTTCTGGTTTGATATTATTTTCATTTTTTAAATTCATTTCCAGGTAACTTTTCTCTTTATTAAGGAGATGGACATTAGAGGAGTATACTAATTGTAATTTCTAAGGAATACTATTGCGGTTCACGGTATATTCTGTTGATAAATTTAACCTCTTTTTTTTGTTATTCTTTTCTTTGAATGCATGCATATGATATATATCTCTAATATATAGTATAATTCGTTTGTATTACGTTCAGCTAATTAAAAAATTTATGATAAAATAACCAACTAGTTATATTATTTTTTGATTTATATGAAAATCACAGAAAAATGAGAATTAGTAATGGAAATAATAACTATTTGAATTAACTTATTTTCTGATAGGGGACTTTTTCTCCTCTAAGTGACTCCTAACGGTGTGCAAATCCGAATTATTCAATCCGAATCCAAATATTTGAATAATACAATTCCAATTTAATTAAAATATTCAGTTATAAAATAAAATGATTTTTTTATTTAAATATGATTAGGGATACTTATAAATCGAATTCATAGTCAAAAATTGAATACACCTCTAAATAAATACTTGTAAGCTGCGTCTAAAACTCTATGACAAAGACCTACATCTCAATAGCTTTTAAGCACTTTTGGAGTGTTTAGGTAAATTTAAAAAGTACTTAGAAGAACTCGATTTTAAGCTAAAGTGATAAAAATAAGTCAAAAACCATAAATTAAAAAATTTAACTTATTACTTTTGATTTATATGTCAAACAATAAAAGTCAATCCAAACGAGCATTATTTCCACCTCATTTGTGACCACCTATTTCAGTAAAAAATTATGCAATAATCTTAACGAAGTCAATTTGCACATACACTTAAACAAATTGTTTTTAAACAAATGTAAAGTACTTAACCATAATTATATGCAACGAAATATGTAAAAAAAATATTTAATAGCAAAGCACAATATGATCCGCATCATATAATTATATTAAAGATTGAACGCTAATAAAGTAATAATATTTCTATAATATTTCTCAAAATAAAAGAAAATGTTGAATGTGTATATACAACTAAATATCTAAAAAAATGCTGTTAACATATTTGAATACTTTAGAACTGCACAATTGTGAAGAGAATTTGAATACGTGATCATTATAAAAAAATTAATTAAATTTATTTATTAATTGAATTTTTTTAATATAGATATTCTAAGAAAAATATTATTTCATAAAATTTATAAGATTTTAATTGGCTGCGTGGATTAGTTAACTAGTAATTATAATATCACAAGATATGAATAAAGATCATTTAGACCTTATTATGAATAAAGAAACTATTGATGTATTTATTTATCCTAATAAATATTGTCAAGGTTATATTGGTTATGCAAATACAGGCATTACATATAGGAAATTCTTTCTTTAAACAATCTATTTACATATGAATGTACTATCATATTATCATGTTCTATAAGATAGTCAATTGTTAATACTTTAATGTGAAGACGTAACCAACTTATAAAGCAAGTGACTCAATATATAAGAGGTGTTATTTTCTTTGGAAAAAAAATCAGCAATGTTGAATACAATGTTGTTACTTGCACACAATAGAATCCATAATGTAGTCGTTCAGAGAGTTTTGTTTATGGAAATATTTTTCTCTCAACAAATTTAATATTTCCTTTTTATTAGTTTTTAATTATGTAGGCCAATTGGTCCTATCATATAATAATATTGTGTCTTTTAGTAAAAAAAAATGAATGTTGTTACTTGCATAGCAAAGGAGCCAAAGTAAATTACATTTCACCAAAGAATAGTGAAATAAATATCTAATATTTTGTTCGAGGGATAATTTGACAGAGTAATTCACTAAGACATTGTTAATCTCAATATTTGAGAAGTTGTTACACAAGATTGAAAAGTCAATGTCACAGAGATATCAAATGATAGTAAATGTGCTATGTAACATTTTTTTCTTAATCAAGATTTTGTCTCACTAAATTTTTCGATACAATCTTAGGTTTGAGTTGGGCTATTATTTTGGAGGTCCTTCTGGATGAAGGGTTGGACTGTACCGATCCATTTTGATAACTCTATATATATAGCTATGCAAAATTACTCTTTTCACATAATTAGTAGGAAAATTTTCATATATTGCAAATGGATTTAATGAAATAATGTTTTATAGGTATAGTTTATGTAATTACATTTCAGGGGTATAGTTTAGTTTGCTATGGAGCATTTAATTTGTTACGTTTTTTTGTTTATAATTTATACAAAAAAAAATTTTAATAAATGGATACTTGAGCGCTAAATAAGGTAACAGAAGATTCACATAATCCCATGATTCAAGCTAATCGTTTTAAATCAAATATTTTTTCAAAAAAGAGTTATATAACGATACAAACACCATAACAATTGTTTCCTCATACCACTGAAGCAATATTAAACGGAAAAAAAATTGGTTCATCGATATTCTTGTATATTCAATGCCAGGTAGACGTTTCTTTCAAGAAAACTTCATGTTTTGAACGACAAAAACGAATACGATTGATTTGTATAGTATATAATTGAAATTTTCATAAACGAATTATTAATGTTTTGTTCATTCTAATGATTCGCAAGTATGTGTTTTTGTTTATACAAATATAGACAAATTGTATATTAACAATTCTATTCTAATTGTTGGTTAGAAAAATCGAATTACACCATTTGTACATATGAATTGTACATGTATAGCACTGCATGTTTTGGGGCACTTCCCCTTTATATTATACCATCAAATTAAGGTAATATACCAGCCACCAGGGGCAGACACACGTTACATGAAGTAATATGTCATCTAATACTGTTTCATTGTAAAATAATATTTTTTTCCGTTTTACTTTGATTATCTTGTTTTAATTTAATTTGGTATGGAGTTTGAAAAAAGTAAAAGAAGACTTCTAAATCATGTAATCTTAAATTAAAAATATGTCAATGTATCAAAATGTCATTTAATCTTGTAGTCTTACACAGGTCCGGTGAAAAGTACTATGATTACTTAATATATTAATCAAAAGTAAAATATCAAATACAGGCCACATATCTATGATGAATATGATTCAACTAATACATTACACCAACTTATGGTGGAAAACCTCAAAAGATGAAGGTCTTAAATCAAAAGATTTTACTTGTAGGAAAAAAAAAGTTCAGGCTGAAGTCATATGCAATGCTACTAAGGATGCATAAGCTCCATCTTTAATATTCATAAGAACATCATGTCTTCCTTTCTCAGCAATGACTCCATTCTTCATAACAGCAATGATATCTGCTCCTTTGATTGTGGTTAAGCGATGAGCTACAACCACGGTTGTCCTATTTACCATTACTCGATCCAATGCCTCTTTAACGATACGTTCTGATTCTGCATCTAATGCACTTGTTGCCTCGTCTAGCAAAAGGATCTTTGGATCCTTCAGTATTGCTCTAGCAATAGCTATTCTTTGCTTTTGTCCACCTGATAATTGTATCCCTCTTTCCCCAACCGATGTATCATATCCTTGAGGCAATGAGGATATAAAGTTGTGTGCATTTGCTGATTTTGCTGCTTCAATGATCTCTTCTTCTGTTGCATTCCCCTGTCTGCTATAGGCAATGTTGTCACGAATTGTTTCGTTAAACAGTATTGGTTCTTAACTAACCAGTCCCATTTGTTGCCTTAGCCAACTTAGATTGAATTGTTTGATTTCCACATCATCCAAATATATATCTCCTGATTCAGGATCATAGAATCTCTCTGTTAGGCTAATGACAGTTGATTTCCCGCTACCACTCTCTCCCACTAGAGCTACAGTCTACAAAGAGAAGCGAAAAATTATATTTGAAGCCAGTCTCATATAAGATAAAATGCAGAGGGAGTACGCGAAAATACCTTTCCAGAAGGGATGATTAGGCATAAATCCTTGAAGATTTGGACATCTGGGCGAGTAGCGTACCTGTAACTCACAAATCGGAATTCAATATCTCCATGAACAACAGCTAGAGTGGTGCCAACATCAGAACTTGAGTCAATCATGGATTTTCTATCAAGAATGTCAAATATAGAAGTTATAGAATCTTTAGCTTTGTTAAAATTTGGAGCCATTGTAGTACTTTGAGTAATTCCAACAGCTGCTAATATCAATGCAAAGAAAACCTGCAATGTTAAAGTTCTATTTCAAAAACTAAGACATGCAGGCAAGAGAAAGAGAGAATTATGTATGTTTACCTTAAAAACTTGGTCGACTGTCGCTAATCTATGATCAATAAGGACAGATCCAATGAAGAAACAGAAGCCAAGTGAAGAATAAAGTGTAAAAGAACCAAAACCTAAACTTGCTCCACTAATGATTCCAATCTTTACTCCTTTCTTAATTGGACCTTCACATTTCTTCTGGTACATGTCCATCACTTTTTCTTCTGCACAGAATGATGCCACTGTTCTAATACCGCCAACAGCATCGTTTCCTATTTGACTAGCTTCTTCATACATCACCTGAAAATATGAGCAGAACCTTCTTAATAGAGTTCAACCACCTTATAAAAGTTTATTTTGTTAAATAAAACCAAAGAAAACCTTAGCATCCGCAGTATAGCCTTTGTGGAACTTGGTCTGGAAGAGTCCTGGTGCACATATTAAGGGTAATACAACAAGGATTTTAAATGACAGAATCCAATTAGCAGTGAAGGCTATCGCAAGGCCGCCTAATGCAGTTGCCATGTTTTGTACAATAAGTGCCAGTGCATCACCCACAACGGTCCTGACTGTAGAAGCATCAATTGATAACCTTGCACATAATGCACCACTGCATTCGATAAATTCCGTGCTTTAGCATATGTCAAACTGCAGGGAGAATTTAATGACTATTCACTTGTTGACAGACCTTGAATTTGCAGGGTCATCAAACCAGCTGATTTCTTGATGGACTACTTTCTTAAATGTCAAAGAACGGATTCTCTCGATCAATTTCCCCCCTGCAACTCCAAATAAGTAATTCTGGAAAGGTATATATAACTAGCCAAATTACTACACCAAGACCC
This sequence comes from Solanum tuberosum, assembly GCF_000226075.1. NCBI lineage: Eukaryota > Viridiplantae > Streptophyta > Magnoliopsida > Solanales > Solanaceae > Solanum > Solanum tuberosum. The sequence continues at coordinate 794,898 of NW_006239127.1, forward strand.
ACGTACATGAGTCCCCAGAATTGTGATTCATTTCTCAACTTATGTGGAGGATTAAAGAAGGATTTAATTGCTTCTGAGAACAAGAGTCCGAATAAGGGCATTACTAGGCCATGCATAATTGCAGCCAATGATCCAAGTAGTACATATGGAAGCTCGGGTTTGTTTAGTTCAGCAAGCCGCCTAATAGGAATTTTCTTTCGATTCTCTGAACTTTGCTCATCATCTTTTTTACTATCCACATATCCTATTTTATCTTCATGAATATCAATCATCCCCCGAACAGGATAGCTGCGTGTGAAGGAATGCCTAGGCGATCCATGGTTTGTTGATCGCTTCGCTGCTGACTGTGACCAGCTGATGTTGTCCAATTTCATGGTTATATTTACCTTGTCAGAGTCCATATTTTTCATAATCATGTTTTCTTCTTCATCACCTCCCTGCATTCGCATAAGCTGGGAATATGCCCCATTTGAATCTTGCATCAACTTATCATGATTTCCTGTTTTCATTATGTGAGTAAAAAAGATGCTTATTCTTATCCACAAAAGTAAAGCTTGATTGATGAACATGTTTCTTTTATCTTCGAATTATTACCTTGCTCTAGTAGCTTGCCATCATGTAGTACAGCTATTAGATCAGCATTCCTAATGGTTGTTAGACGATGAGCAACAACCACAGTTGTTCTTTTCGCAATGACTTTCTCGAGTGCTTCTTGGACAATTCGCTCTGATTCAGCATCAAGTGCACTTGTAGCTTCATCAAGGAGAAGTATTTTGGGGTTCTTTACAATAGCCCTTGCTATTGCCAGTCTTTGTTTTTGACCACCAGATAGTTGTGTTCCATGTTCACCTACCATAGTGTCTAGCCCCTATAGATCCCCCAAACATGAAAAGAGTGAATGTCCATATAAAGAATTTCAGTCAGGTCCTTTGCTTATTAGCAGCTTGTTGAAACTATGGACATGGATATTAAGGGGGGGGGAATATTACCTGGGGTAGTTTGTCAATGAAATTAGCAGCATTAGCAAGCTCAATAGCTGTGCTAATCTCCTCTTCAGTAGCATTTTCCTTACCATAACTGATATTCTCCCTTATGGTAGTCGCAAACAGGATAGGCTCCTGGCTTACTAATCCCATCTGCTGCCTTAGCCATTTTAGTTGATATTTCTTCAAATTGACACAGTCTATGAGTACTTCTCCAACTTCAGGATCATAGAATGTCTCCAGTAAACTAATAATAGTGGACTTCCCGCTTCCACTTTGCCCGACCAAAGTTACAGTTTTGCCACTAGGAACAACAAGTGAGAATCCACTAAAGATTTGCACATCTGGCCTGGCTGGATACCTAAAATACACATCTTTAAGCTCAATTTCACCCTCGATGTCTTCCAACACAACCCCGCTCATGTCAGATGTGTCAATCAATGGTTTCCTGCTGATTGTCTCAAAGATTTTGAGTGCTGCAACCTGTCCTGCTGCAAATGCATTCAATGATGGTGTTGTTTGGCCTAGTGACCTGCAAATCAACAAGAAAACAAGCAAAAGGTTTTCCACTTCTTTGCCTACATTAACTATCCAATGTGACGAATCTAAGATGCTTTAAACTTGCAGAATTTTACACTTACATTCCACCAATCATTATAGCCATGAGAACATTGATGACATCTCCACCACGATAACCTTTCTCTATTATCAGCTTAGAACCATACCAAATGGCAAGTCCATAAGTAGATAAAAGAACAAGTAAGAATGTGCCGAGTCCAACTCCTGAAACAAGCCCTTGTTGGACAGTAAAAGCATACGCAATTTTTAGTGTGTTGTCGTACTTAATCATTGCCAGCTTCTCTCCATTGAATGCTGCAACCTAAAGTTTATTACTATAATTTAGATTAAAACTGAAAAGTCTAATGCAAAATCATTTAGAAAGACTTTGTATTTTGCTGTGAAGCTATACTGTTTTCATTGCTCCAACTGTTTGTTCCACTATATCTCCAGCTTGTGCATAGGTCATTTGTCCGCGACTTGACATTTTGGACATGATCGATGCCATGGCTCCCCCAGCAATGACTAGAGCAGGTATACAAGAAACCAAGACTAGTGAAAGAAGCCATCCCTTTGTGAAGGCGATTATGAAACCTCCAACGAATGCTGAGAGATATTGAATGAACTTCCCAACCTGCAATCATTGAACACATTAGTAAACTGCAGTAGTAGCATTAGTTAGATACAGAACAACACCTTATCTCCCAAGGCATCTTGAATGAGAAAAGTATCTCCAGACATTCTTCCAATGACTTCTCCAGTTGTTGTTTCAGTGTCAAAAAAGGCAATGTCTTGCCTCAGTACTGTCTTCAAATACAGTCCCCGAATTCGAATCGCTTGTCTCTCTCCAGTAACCATCCAACATGACATCCCTGTAATAATGTTTAGCAGCAAGCTTACACATTTTGTTTCAATTCCAATATAGTACAACAACACGAAATTAGGCTTCTGTCTTTATTTTTACCCTTCCCTGATCCAGTTAGCCAAACTTGAGCTAGACAGATTATGATTTATGAGCTACTCATTTAGTTAACTTGTCGTTTTATCGCTTCATTAGAGTCAATTTGACTAGTATTCAAAGTTAAATTAAATTTAAATATTTTAAATTTTCAAAAAGATGTAACTCTTTAAATCTTAATTATGTAAAATTTTCTTTATTTAAAAAAGGGATAAAAGTGGAAGAACATCATTATCTTTTTTATTATCTAAAACACCACTTATTTTCGAACAGAGAAAAAACACTCTTACGTAAAAAGGAAGCAATCCCAGATCCAATAGCGAGGTAGACATAGTAAATGGCAGCCTGAAAATAAAATAAGTGTTGCTTTAGACGAAAAAGTTTATCTCAAAATAACTTTTACTTTAAAAAATTTAGATAATAATTATTGTATCCTGTCTCATATTACTTATCTACATCATTAAAAATATATGTCTCAAATTACTTATAATCTACAAAATAAAAATACATTTAATTAACAATTTTTCAGTTTTCCCTTTAAATTATTCTTTTTGAAATATTGTAAAGTTCCCCATCCTTAATCTTGGTTATGAATATAGTGTACTAAAATGATCGAGTTAAAAGATAAATTAGTAAAACACTCTTTTTATTTATAATTTTTAATGGACCTGTTCAAGAAAAAGGGAATATATAAGTAATATAGGACTGATAGAGTAGTAATTGTTTCCAATAATATCTTTATATTAAAGAACTATTTCTTCTAAATAATGTTCAATGCTCAAAAAATATCTATTAACTTAGTAAAAAATATCTTCTATTTATTATTTTTCTGATGAACATGAAAAAAGTTTAAATGAGACTTATTTAGAAATGAAAAGAATACCTCAGAAATTAGATGAAAAACCTCATTAGAAGATGAAGCACCACCAAAAGAATTTATAATTTGGCCAAAAATGAGTGTCATCAAAGGTTGAGTTAATCCTTCACCAATAGCACCAAAAGTTCCAATAGTCATTAGTGCACCAAAATAGTTTGTAGAATGGCACTTTATGAACTTTAAGTATTGATGATTTTTCTTCCTTATCAGCCATTTCTTGAATCTTAGAGGGGATATAGAAAATTAGGAATTTAAAAGAAACTCCTCCTTTGTTCAAGAAATTTGTAAGTGTTGTGCACTTCAATAGTGTTCTTTAAAGACAAAGAAAGAACAAGCAAAGTAGTGATAATTATAAATTAATCTTTCTGTTTCAATTTGTTTGATCTATTTTAACTTTACATGGAGTGAGAAAATAAAGAAGATTGTTGAATCTTGTGCTCTTAAATTAAAGATATGTCAAATATACTACTCATTTTAAACATGACATGTGAAAAATTAAAATTAAATAATTGCTATGAAAGGAAAGAGTCTTTCTTTTCCAAACGGACTAAAAATAAAAGTAGGCTAAACAAATTGAAACGAAGGATATAATTTCTAAAGTATTCCCTTCTTCATTTTACTTGATCCCTATTCTAAAATAGATGTTTCATTTTACTTGTCCATTTTGATAAATTAAGAGAAATTTCTTTTATCTTTTTTTTTATTCTACTCTTACTCTCTTAGTATTAAATAGCTACATAAAGTAGTATTCTATCTAATTTGAAGTTTCAGAACACCATTTAATAAGGTTAATTTGATAAAATACACCTTTATCTAAAATTTTATCAAAGGGTAAGTCAAATCAATAAAAGTTGAAAAATATGAAATAGAAGGTCGTTAGTAGTGAATGTATGAACATTTAATCGTGTTTAATTAGTTGCAGTTCATATTAATTTTGAATATGCTCTTTTTGTTGTAACATATATAGTATACTCCGTCCTTTTTTGTTGTCTACGAAATCATAAATAAAAATTACATTTTTTTGTTATTAATTTACTTGCATGATCTCTTCAATATAAGTTGATACTCTACTTATGTATATCTTGTTCTATGTAATCAAATACTATTATTTTACTTTCTTAATATTAAGAATTGTGATGTATTCTTTTTCTTAGCAATATATAACTCTATTCTTCACAACACCAATGATATCAACCCTTTTGATTAGCTACTGAAAAGTTGAATTTTTTATCATTTCAATAAATAAATAACATCAGTTTAATTTAATTAACGTATAATACTCCCTATGTTATAATTTCGATTTTGGATTTTGAATAAAATTAATAAATTGAAGGGGAAAAATGGAAAAGAAATAGGCACTACACAACCATGAAGAATGTCAACAATCAGTCCATCTAAGAATGTATGTATAAAAATATCATTCTAAAGATATTTGTGTATAATCTAGACAATGAGAGACGAAGTAAATGTAAGGGGATTGGATGAGTGGCAGAGTCTAAATCTTTACTAAAAGAGTTTAAAATGTAAAAAATAAACACACATAGAAGTCAAGGAATTCAACATTTACTATATATACGTAAAAATAAATGTACTGATCTAATCTTTACTTCATCATAGAAAGCATTTGTTGCATGTTTACAGTGCAATGCATATGTATGGAACCTTTGTCATTTTTGTTAGTGTCATGTTGACCTCAATAACAAAAGAAGAGTGTTTCTTTCATAATTCACAAACTACAACAACAATTTTCACAACCATCTTCTTCAAAGATAACATTTTTCGTCCGCGGGTAGAGGAAGAGGGTACTTAACTAACTGCATTTCAGCTATACTCCATCAGTGATGACAAGTCTATGCTGGGGTAAAAACAAATGGGAAAGGGAAAAGACCAAAAGCATTTTCTGTCCAGTATAACCCTGAAGGAACTAAAACGAATATGTTACACACTCAACTCTATGCTCTTGCATGAACAAAATGAATGAACTGGGAACTGTTCCACAAATACCAGCAACAAAAAAACACCAAGTTTCAGTAAACTTCCGTTGCTCCATTAGAAGTAGGTACTCTTTGTCGTTTCTCCACGTACTCAGATGGAAACCAACCTGCCCTGCCTTGGCATTCTCCTTCTGACCACCCTGATTGAGTCACCTGAACATAACATGAAATTGGAAAAGAGAGGCACTCTTCAATTCAACATGGATGTAACAGGATAGAAGAATTAACCGTGGTTTCTTCTTTTGGACTCGACTTTACAGTGTTTCATTGAACATATCATGTACATCTATGAATAGATCATAGTTTTATTACCTCTACAATTTTTGAGAAGTAGAATAAAAATGGCATATGGAACAAGAAAATTTAACGGTGTGTCCTTTCCTTTTTCATTTACATAGTATTCTTTATTTTGCTTGCTTTCATTCTCTCTCCTTTTTCTTTTTTGGTGGGGAGAAGTGTGAAAGGAGGGGCAGGTTTAAAGTGAGAAGGGCAGTAGGAGGGGCAGGTTTAAAGTGGGAAGTTGCGCATATATCAAATAAGCCTTTTGAAGGAAGACTAGTGTGAGTAGTACTAACAGCAGTCATCTTTACTGGAAAATTAGAGAAGGCTTAGGACTATAAAAGGTTTGTTGGGGTTAGAAAAAGGATAATGCTCCAGCAGATATACATGTGAGTTTATCAACCTCAATCAATAACTTATTATCTTAAGAGGGAAGGGCCAGAATTAAAGAACAACCTTACGAACAACAACATAATCACCGACAGACAAGCTTAGCTCCTTTTCTGATTCAGCTTCAAAAGAATGAATAGCCTGTGTGACAGAGACAAAAATTAAGACCACTTCAACTCATTAATAAAACAGTAACACTGCACGGATAAGAGCGTCTTCAGAGCTCACACCAGCAACATATCCTCAGCTTTCCCTCAGAGGTTTCTTTCAAATAGTATAATAAATAAATCGTTCTGTGATAAGATTATAACAACTTAGACAACTGTTGTTAAAGCAGATGGTTACCTCGGCCAAAAAGTATTTCGTTTTCTCAGGTATGTGGGCCGGAGGGTTTACAGCAAGTGTGGCTACAGGAGGAGCAGCCTCTTTTCGCTGCTTTTCAGAAACTATCTGTACAAATTGCAAATTGTCAAGTAAGAAAAAATTACCTAGGTGTAAAGCATACCTCTGGAGAAATAAGAAAGGAAAAACACTCACCTCAGCTTCAATGTTACCCAGAATAACAGCAACTCTCTCATGATAAAGCTTTTCTGCTTCAACCTGCAGATGATTATACTCACTTTTACCATAGTATGAAAATGGTTGACCATGCAAAAGACAAGTTTAAATTCCATGAGAGGCAAATATGCACCATCATACATACCATTGCAACAAGCCTCTGAAATGTAAGCCTCTCCTGCTGTGATTCTACAGCAGCTAATGCTGCTGCTGCTTCTTTACCGAGTATTGTCATGTTGGCTTTGAGTTCCTGCATTTTAGTTTCTGCTGCGTGCAGCTTTGCCACATTCTCTGGGATGGGAGCTTCCCTCACCCGAGCTTGTCTTCTAGAAACTTCGGCTGCCTGCTTACTTTGTATTCAATACTAAGGAAGTGATGACAGTGTAGAATAGTACAATAAGACAAGTATCAACAGACGTTTATCATACAGTCTTTAGCAAAAGAAATAATCGTTACAGTAACCTGTATCTCCGCCTCTTGCCTCATTTTACTGTAGCGCTGAGCAAGATGACGAGCATCCTCTAAGGGAGAACCAGCTACCATAGCTCTCATTGGTTCCAGTACCTGGAAATCCAAAAGCTCATTTAGTCTGCTGCCGAAGGCTGAACTATGAAGTATTGAACACAGGTTTACGCTACTAAGTGCCATGAATCAAAAAAATAAATGTGCAGTATCTTGAAAAGAAATGACAGAAAGAAAAATAAAAGGAAGGTATGGCCATATTTGCCAAAATTATGTTTCATGAGACAAAAAGGTCAGTATCATGATTGTTTACAGCATGTCATTAATCCTTCTTTTTGGTTGGGGAAGAGGGTGATTACTTCTTCTTTTGCAACTGAAGCATGTGCTTACAGAAAACCATCCAGAAACCAAAGCGAAAAAATTTCCAAGACCAAGAAGTGCACATGGAAGTGACCTCTTTCTTGCCACACATGTCGAAGGAGAAAACTGGAAAGGAAAATGATTATCCTTTAGGTTTTCGAGGAACTGTTTCAGCAATTTCTTTATGCATTTGTCACTTGCTATCAGCACCAGAACTTAAGATTATCATCATCGATTTCATTGTCTTCACAGTTTCATAAGCAGTCTTTCCCATAAAAAGCAGCTATAAGCCTATTCGTGTATGGATGTCATGATCTTAGACTCTTAGGCTAGCAGGTAATAAACTACTGCAAATATAGCCAGTAATCTACTGACGTTTAGGTCTAGGGAAAAAGCGTTTATCTAGCTCATGCAACTCTAACAAATAAATAAGCCAATATATATTGCTTCTAATTAGTTTTCATTAACATACTCCAGATTACATGCACATTTTACCTACCTGACTGAAGAATAGTTTATTTAGATCTTCAACCTCCTTCTCTGCATGTTTACGAGCATCACCGTAAATAGAAGCAGCCTTAGCTAACACCTCGTCATTGGGATTTTCGACTCCATATTTGCAGCAATCTTCTGACAATTTAGTTCCTGGCTACCATAAACTTCCACCAAATAAGTTGAAATACACACACACAAAAGCAAAACAAAACAAAAGGAAAAAGAAAAAACAAGTCTCAGTCTCACAATAAAGGGAGAGAGGAGGATGAGATTCTAGCCTGGCAGTATCCAGAAAATAAGAAAGATAAACATCCAGGTTAAGGATAATCTTGTCTTATCGTCAAGAAGGCATAAAGGACTGCCTGAATATTTTAGAAGTAGCAGCAAACAAACATAAAAGACTGCCTGAATATTTTAGTAGTAGCAGCAAACAAACATAAAGGACTGCCTGAATATATTAGAAGTAGCAGCAAACAAACTCATTAGTTTTATCCAACGCGGGCAGAGAATCATGACTACAACAAAGTTCCATCTGAAAGTAGATCTATTTATACAAAATACGCCTTCAAAAGTTTTACCTGTTTCTATATGCTTGTATCCTATAGCTGTAAATGTTTCAGCTGCCTTAACAATCTCTCTCTGAAAATCCTGCAAAATGATACGAACAGAGATATCCTAACTTCAGAAAGAGAAGGAAACACACAGTGTGAGTTTAGATCAAAATTAAGCAACGAATTTGCCAAGTCCTAGCCACAACTACAAAAGACAAGATATAGGAATGAAATGCTCTACACTAGCATGACATTTATCTTGTTCATAGATATACATGGTCTTGTGCATTTAGCACCACCAACAACAATAACAAAATCAAGACACAAATGACAAGCCAAGTGCATATAAAAGTATCTTAAAATGGGTCATGCCGAAGAGGAATTAGAAAAATGATGCATGTAGACAAGCCAAGCTGAATAGCTCAACCTGATACAACAAGCCAAGCTAGATATCATTATGCTCAACTCGCATAAGAAGAAGATCAAGTGCATCTTAACAAGACAACAATAAATTATAGTGGCTGGAGCAGAAGAAAAAGAAGAAAATGACTAAACAAGCCTGCTAAGGATATCTTAAAATAGGTCAAGCTCAAGCTAATTTAGTAAAGTGAATGCATATCAATGAGCCGAGCAGAACAACATCGTGATTAGTCAGCTAGGTCAAATCTCAGCCTTAACGGGCAAAAATGTAAGCCAGCTAATAATCACAACAGAGGCGACCATTTAGTTCAGAATATTCAGACCATGTAGCACTGATGTGGATATCAAACAAATAAATACTTGAACAAATCACCTAACACATAGATTTCACTCATGGACCCCAACCACACCGTCAGTTATTTTTCTTGAGTGGATTAGATTTTTATGTTTGGTTATGTACTGTATTTAGCCAATGCTCAATTTTGTTCATCTTTTTATAAATCAAAAGCATCTTAGTAACCACCCAAGACGGTGTCAAATTATATACATAGGAGAACATTGCTCAACCGCAATCATCTATCAAGTTAGCCCAACTAACTGCGGACTCTCATTTTGCATTAAAAAACATTATGAAACAAAAGCAATCTTATCACATATGTGAAACATTCTCATGTTCGTTTAGTCCCATACAAAACAAGATTAAACCCAGATGCATCTTCTGAGAATAGACAATACTAGTAAAAATGAACTTTTGACTGGGTTGACTGCATAGGACTAACAACAACATACCTAGTGAACTCCCACTAAGTGAGGTCTGGGGAGGGTAGAGTGTAAGTAGACCTTACCAGTACCTCGTGGAGGGTAGAGGGGTTGTTTCTAAAGACTCTCCACTCAAGTGCATCAAACTCAAGGGAAAGAAGAAGAAAGATAGCATTTAATAAGAAAACCAGTGTAAGGTCTACAAGAAAGAAACAATAACAACAACAAAATTGTGTAATAAACGAAACACAATAAACATCATATGAAAAAAACTACAAGGGTACAACTAGTACTACAATAGGCACTGACAAGCCAAAACCTTCGCAAGGCAAGACAACACTCTACCCCTACTAACCTACTACCCTAATAAGAGACCTCCACTCCTTCCTATCTAAAGTCATGTCCTTGGTAATACGAATTTGCATCATTTCCTAATCTAATCGTCTCTCCCAATACTTTTCCGATGGTTGCATGAGACTACCTATCAATATGCAAAATTGACTTTTTTTATAGCTGTGGTGTCCGGGATCGTTTTTTCGCGAACATCAACTAATTCCACGGGATACCCGACACCTTCCACCCGCAACGAAGGTAACTTTGTCCATCAAGGTTAGGACAGATGGAAAGAATCACCTAGAGGTTTTTGTAACCTGACACCTCATGGTTTTCAACCCATTGCATTGACCACTAGGCCACACTCTTGTGTGCAGACAGAAGTAACTTAAGTCTCCAGAAAATAGATTTTGATTCTATGTGAAAAAAGAGAAATGAGATGGCGATTCTAATTGAATTGGTTGATTAATAATTCACAGGAAGAGTTCGTTTTACTGGAGTCATAGATCACGTACAACATGTTAAGTAGTTATTATCTATTTCTATGATTGTAAGTAAATATTTTACAGTGTACTACAGAACAATATGAAATGTTCTCCAATGTTCTAATTAAATTTAATAGATCTAGACATGTTGTGAATCGGAATATATTCTCTAAACTTTCAACACAGCAAAACCATGTGTACATGCATCTACAAGAAAAACATCTCCAAAACTGTCTATATTCGAACTCAAGAATCTTCACATCCCACTTTGCATCCCTTCAAAAATATATGGAAGCAGCTCTCTCCAACTACTTATTAAATAATAGAAAATATAGAAACAACTAAGTTTTTCTTAACTTTCCATTACATCATTACATATTAACAACTATTACCAAGTTTCAAATGCACAAAAATAGCGATCTCGCTTCAAATTTTGGCATCTTCCTTTTATAAGTCAGATCTAACTAACACCAAAGAATGCTCTACCTCCCATTAAAAGAATTCTTTTTGGCTAAATCACTTACCTTTTTGCATTGTCAACTATTGGCAAGAAGCAGGAAGAGCAAAGTAAAGGCCTTTGATAATGACTAAATATCAAAGTAGCTATTACATGCTAAACGAATATATTAGCAGCAGCTATTCTGCAAGTAAATAAATTGCAGTCAGGAATATACTGTAGTAAATTTCATAGTTAGAAAGTAAATGACAGAACATCAAACGTTCCAATATACGGAAAAAAACTGTAGGCACCAACAGGCTTTTATTTACATTATGTGACAGAACCCTTACCCTTTTCTCCCGGGTAGACTTATACAACTTGTCCAGTTGATGATGCAATTGCATCTCCATTTCATCAATGACCATAACATCTGAACTTTCATAACCAGTTGCACTAAACTGCTTGATGACTGCCTGAAGTTTAAGAATCAATATCTCTAGCAAGTAAGAATCAATATATGACACTATAAAACTAACACTTACTATGGAAAGAAACAATTTGTACCATCCCTCAAAAGTCAATCACTCAATTAAATTCTTGAGTACGGTGGGGGGCCATTGTTGTTGCTTCTTAGGATACAGGAAAATCTTTCCTCTGTCGCTCAGACAAATACGGGTATTGGTTTGCAAGGGAGGATGATGTACCATTTACATCAAACCTTGTAATTATCTTAAAACATTCATTTACTATGTACAAACTATTAACTTTTAGAACCCAGTAACATCAAATCATGGATCCACCTCTACTCCTTGCACCATTTTGTATTACCATACCAATTCCAAAGCGCAAAATAATTACAATTAAGGAGAATAAAATCTGCAAAAGCACTTTTTGGCAACACATCCAATTCAAGAAAAAACTGACAAACATAGAAATTCATAAAGCTTAAATCTTCCTTCACTCTTATACAATGATTCTCCAAAATTCAAGTATTCATTCGCACATTAAACCAAGATGGACCACCAAAATTGGAACTCTACCCATTTTACAGTTCTACTAGATGAATCATTATTAATGGGGAATACCCACAAGAAGAAACCCGAAATAATTACACCAGAATTCCAAGAAAATCACATTTTCTCACAGCCCCAAACAAGAAAATTGGATCAAGAAAAAAGAATGCTTGGATGGACCTGTTGCTGTTTAGCGACTTGTTCTCTGAGCTTACTAGCTTGCTTCCTCAAAGCATCCATGGCTGTAAACTTAGCGGGTGGATTTTACAATTTGTGGGATTTGATTTGCTTCTATATCTGATCTGAACAAAGGCTACTGCTGCTGCTTCAAGAAAAGAAAGTTGCTTTTAGCTTTGATTACTGAAAGCAGCTTTAATTGCATAGCATTTCTTAATACTCTTTTCAATTTCTTTTTTTTTTTACCAAGTCCATAAAAGAGAAAAAAATGTGTGTTTGGTAGGGATGAAAAATATTTTTTATAACAAATATTTCAATTTTTCCATATATATTGGTCAAGATTTGAAAAATATTATCTTTAGAAAATTATTTTTGAAAAGTTGAGAAAAATGATCTTAATGAATAAGTAAAACAAGTTTTATAAGTGAGATTTTAAGTTGATTGTCTTTGCTTTACGACTTCACCCACACTCTCACAATTTATTACTCCCTCCGTCCCTATTTACTTGTCCATATTTCCTTTTTTGGTTGTCCCTATTTAGTTGTCCATTTTGACAAATCAAGAAAGGACAAAAAAATTTTCCTATGATACCCTTATTTACACTTCTTGAAAATTGTAAAAGTGTATGTTGTTTCCCTCCAATTTATTTCACTTGAATTCAAATAAGTGGTTGTAATTTTGAAGTGAAAAGTTGTCATAAGGGTAAAATTGTAACTTCACTGTGCTAATCATTGTTCTATTGTGTATTAAGTTGTGTATTACTAATACCAAGGAATTCTAGGTATTAGTAATACATACTCCTTCCGTCCCTATTTACTTGTCCATATTTCCTTTTTTGGTTGTCCCTATTTAGTTGTCCATTTTGACAAATCAAGAAAGGACAAAAAAATTTTCCTATGATACCCTTATTTACACTTCTTGAAAATTGTAAAAGTGTATGTTGTTTCCCTCCAATTTATTTCACTTGAATTCAAATAAGTGGTTGTAATTTTGAAGTGAAAAGTTGTCATAAGGGTAAAATTGTAACTTCATTGTGCTAATCATTGTTGCCTTAATCTGTGTGTCATTTCTAAAGTGGACAACTAAAAAGGGACGGAGGGAGTAGTATTTGGCTAAATTACATATAAATAATTTTTTTAATTAAAAAAATTGTTTTTTCCTTTAGTAACAAATACACTCTTAATATTTTCTCATAATTTCAAAGACCTTCATAATAAATATTTGGCTAAATGTTTCGTGATACTTGTCCCTTTTCAAAATTTGATATTTAAAAGCATTTTTTTAAAAACATTATTCAAACATTTTATCAATTATCGAAAAAAGTATTTCTCAAACGAACTAGCCCAATACATAATGTTTGTCTCTAAAAATGCTTTTTCTGAAAAGTTATTTTAGTAAAAATATTGTTCAAAATAATTAGTTTTTGACAGTTTGTTTGGACGGCTATTTTGGATTGGCTTATTTTAAGTGTGTTTCAGCCAAAATACTCCCTCTGTCCCTAATTATTTGTCCACTTTTGAATTGGCACACCTATTAAGAAATCAATTAATGAAATAGTGAGTTTACCATTTTACCCCTATTAATTATGAAGTTGATGAAGAGTTCTGTATTTTTCAAAGTAATTAGTCATTTAATTGAGGGTATAATAAGTAAAAGAAAATTGTCCTTTCTTGATTTATCAAAATGGACAAGTGATTAGGGATAACTATAAAAGGAAAAATGGACAAGTAATTAGGGATATAGGGAGTAGCTTTTAAGCACTTTTGGAGTGTTTGAATAAGTTTAAAAGGTGCTTACAAGCACTTAATTTTAAGCTAAAATACTAAAAATAAGTCAAAATTTCTAACTAATGTCTTCCTTTGTAGTATTGGGCTGGGCTCAAGATTGAAAGAGGCTCTTGTAATGTCCAAATGGATCAATATTGAAAAATCACACTATAGTCTGCTGATGGGCCAAGAAAGCCCAATTCTGAAAGAGCTTTTCGACCCAAACTCTAACCAAACATAACAAGAAGGGACACATATAAAGTACAAAAGGACGGAAAATTTCTCAAAGGGATGACTCAATTGATTTGGAGGTAGTCATCCACAATCACCCCCCCCCCCCCCCCCAATGTTTTCTGAGTCAAGTCTGTCGCATATGACTTTTCTAATGTGGTTTACATTCCCTGTTTGATTTGCAAGTTATTATACAGTGGAGGCATAGAGTGCTCACATGAAAGGCAAAGATTGTGACAGAGGTTGTAGGCTTGTACTGCAAGTTATTCTGGAGTTCCAAAAAGAAGAAATAAAGTATACTCCTTCCGTTTCATATTACTCATCCATATCACTAAAAATTATATGTCTCAAATTTTACGCGTCCAATTTGACAAATCAAGAGAAAGTTATCATTTTCTTTCAATACTACCCTTAGGCCTTATCATTAAATTAAGTATATAAAATATTGACTCCCCCTACCCCATCTCAGAGGCGAATCTAGGATGATCCGAATATGGGTGCACCAAGAAAAATGTATTAAGTGGGAATTGATCTTTAGTCCTCAAAGTCAAAAGCTCAACATTTAACCATGTGGATCAACTAGAATTTTTATAGTACGGGTGCAAGAATATAATATTATACAAATGTTAGAAAATATATACATAAAATATCTAATTTTACGAAGAGACCACGGATTCGGATGCCCTATTTTTTGCACCTAAATTCGCCACTGCCCCATCTTCCCTCTTCCCTCTTCCCAATTTTTTTTTTTTTTTTATGTTTTCCTCTTTATATTATATTTTTTCTTAATAAAAATTATAATTCCACCACCGATAATATGGACGAAGGGAGTAGCATAAATTGGCATACGTTGGATCCAATTATATGCTTTTGCAGTACTCATCCTAAGGCGTCATATGGCATAGGCGTGGTCGAAACGACACTCATATGTTTCATCATTATACGCCAACAACAAATTGGGGCACAAGATTAATTTATTGAGATCGTGACTATGCAATTTGAAAAAAAAATGTCTACCACCACATCATCAATCAATTTATTCAATATTATATTCCGGAATGAAAAAATAACACAGGTAAAGTTCATGCTATTAAAGTTAGAGAAATTTGAAATATGCCATTTTTTTAAGAGTATAACAAGAAAAGTATTTGAAAACATTACACAACATCCTGGTTCGGATCGGAGTCATGATCGAACATGACGCTTACTTGGTGTGGACTTTGTTAAGAAATAAAATTGTGCCTAATTTGCTATCAATTATCACTTTTAGTATGATGATAAACGTTTGATCTTAACAACTACACACTAAAATTAAATATTTAAAAAAAAAACAAGGGTTTTCTTTCTCTTGGAGAAATGAATTGAGGTTGTTGAATTACTAGATTTGTCTTGTGGTCAAATATAGTAAAGAAAGTAATCAATGCCATTTAACAACTTGCTTATTTAATAGGGACTTCTCTTACCCACATATTTTTCCTACCTGTATGACTATATCCTTGGACATGTAGAACAAATTATCAATAAATGCCACCTTCTTGAATTTTTAGCATTGGTGTTTGATTTACTCTGAAAGGGACTCTCATCCACTTTGTGATTGACTGATAAAGAATATGTTCATTTTTAATCAGAAGTCTTCGCATTCAAATCTTTCTAATTGTGAAGTCTTTCTTAGAAAGTGTTTTAGTCAAACTCTAATGCGAGTAACAAATATCGAGCGAAATTTTTTTTTAAAAATAAATCCAGATCTCATATTTCAATTAATATTGTCAAGTGCCACATGACCTATTTATACTTTGTCTCTCCCCCAACTCACTGACAGACTCACCTTAATTAGTCCAAAGATGATGGATCAATTGAATCATCTTTACCAAAAGTATATATTAAAATTTCTGTTTGTTAAAAGCTTCTAACATAGTAACAAAAAAAAGCTTCTAACATAATAACAAAAAAAAAAATTAAGTCGTGAATAAGACTAACAATTGTGACACATGTACACATGACACAACAAACTTGGTACCATAGTCCTTGCATGGGGGTCTTCATGGAAACCCACATTTGTCTAACTCATTTTTAAAAGAGATATTAGTGTTTTGCGATTCCTTAAATTTTATGTATTTTATTTATCTTTGATCTTAATTACTCCCGTCGTCCAAAAATATTTATCCACTATACTAAAAATAGATATTCAATAATACTTGTTCACTTTATGAAATTCATGGATAATTTTACACTTATTTCTTAATTTACCCTACCTTATCATTAATTATAGTAATTTCTCTATTACATTTTTCAAGACATTGTATTTATTATATTCAAAGGGTGATATAGTAAAATTCTTCTTCTATTTATAGTTTCTTAAGGGGTATACCAAGTCAATATTGGACAACTACTTTTGGACAGAGGGAGAGGGAGGGGAGTATATCATTTTATAGAGGATTCTCTAGTCGCTAACATGATGAAGAAAGTGATACATTTTTTTTTTTGGACGCGTGATGTTGATGAAAAATCGACAAATCAATTTTCAAATGGAGTTTTAGATATATATATTTTTTAGAAAAAAAAAATATATATATTGAATTTTGTATTTTGGCCACTTAGCTATTAATGAGGAAACAACACAACATTTGCCTTAGTTCAGAAAAAAGATAAAAAGTGAAGAAGAAAACAAAAACTGAGGGGTGTGAAAGAAAAGCTTTTTTTGAATTCATTGGGAGATTTAATTAGATTCCGATTCGAGGAAAATGTCTCTTACACTTTTAAATTATTTTTTTATGTTTGAAATTTTTGTCAATTAGATCTAATAATCACGTGCCACAACAAATTTAAATTTTGAATTTTGAACTTCTTTTTTGAAAAAGTGTATCTTTTACAAAAGAAACTCAAACAAACAAGAGTTTACAACAGTTGGATTATTTTATTTTATTTTATTTTTTAACAAACGCCACAAAATGGCTGAGAAAATAGATAAGAAAAACTAATAATTGAAGGCAAAAATTGTTGCAACTTAATTGATGAATTTTATATTTAATCCCCTTCATCTTCTAGCCAAATTGCTAAGTTAGAATCCTAAAATTAAAGCTTTTGTCAAATTTCAAACTTCATTTCCACCTTTGAAATTAATTGTATTTGATACACTTTTTTAATCACTAATTATATATTCTATTTGGTTATTATATATGCTATGTGTAATTAAAACATCGGAAATCATGATGTTGCAATACATATAGTTTAAATATATGCATTATAATGGTTAAAGACACGCTTATCCTTCAATTTTATTTTATTTTTACATTTTTTCAGTATTTGACTATTTGTAGAAGGTATTTTAGTAAGTCAATACTCCCTCTATTCTTTTTAGTGATCGTAGTTTTCTTTTTGAGATTCAACGGCATGAATTTTAACTACTATTTTAAGATTTATTTTTTCGTCACATTGATATGAAAAAGTTGCAATTTTTAGAACTTTCTGTATAGTTTTTAAATATTTAAAATATTAAATTAATATAATCTAATTTAACTTTAAAAATTAGTTAAATTGACTCTCGAAAAACGCGACATGACAACTGAAAAGGAACATGAGAGTATTTACTTTTTAGAATTCATTAATTCCAATTTGTATATGCTTGTATTTTAGCTAAGTGAAGCAGTCACGTGACTAAGCATGGGTGTGAAACTGAAACCGTTAGGAAATGTTGTTAGAAGAGTTAGTTAAGAGTTAGTTATAACTAACTCTCGGAAATAGTCCAGCTACATATAGTTGATCTTTCATTGTAATGGGTATCAATTTAGAGATCAATAAGAAAATTCTCTCTTCTTTCTCTTCTATCAGTTTTCTCTTCCTTTGAAGGGAATCGAGCACAGCTGTTCAAGGGTAATTCAATACTTTTCCCTTTAGGCTTACTCATCTTAATTCTGTTTGTATCATTGGTATCAGAGCCCAGAGTAGAATGAAGTCTCATGCGGATAAAGGAAGAACTGATAGGTCCTATGTAGTGGGAGATTGGGTTTACATCAAGTTACATCCTTACAGACAGACCTCTCTTAAATCCCATGCTTTCCAGAAACTTTCAGCCAAGTTTTTTGGTCCTTTCCAAATCCTTGCAAGGGTGGGTCCAGTTGCTTACACCCTCCAGTTACCCCCTGACTCTAAAATTCATCCCACCTTCCATATTTCTCAACTCAAAAAGAAGTTGGGATCCCATATTGTTTCTGCTACTCTCCCTGAAATTCATGTTGATGCTGGCCACATACTTCTTACTCCTCAGGCCATTCTTGATAGGAGGATTGTCAAGAAGCACGGCAGACCTGCTACTCAGTTGTTAATCAAATGGTTCAATGCAGCAGACGAGGACAGCACTTGGGAAGATTTTCAGTCTTTCACTCAGCAGTTTCCAGATTTTAATCCTTGAGGACAAGGATTAGTCGAAGGGGGGGAGTATTGTTACATGCCAATTAGTTCATTTCATTAATTCCAATTTGTATATGCTTGTATTTTAGCTAAGTGAAGCAGTCACGTGACTAAGCATGGGTGTGAAACTGAAACCGTTAGGAAATGTTGTTAGAAGAGTTAGTTATAACTAACTCTCGGAAATAGTCCAGCTACATATAGTTGATCTTTCATTGTAATGGGTATCAATTTAGAGATCAATAAGAAAATTCTCTCTTCTTTCTCTTCTATCAGTTTTCTCTTCCTTTGAAGGGAATCGAGCACAGCTGTTCAAGGGTAATTCAATACTTTTCCCTTTAGGCTTACTCATCTTAATTCTGTTTGTATCATTAAGAAATACTTTTAGCATAACCAATACAAAGCATAAATAATATTAACATTATTAATACATCATATATACCACTGTTTTTATATACCTATCAAACGATTAAAATTTCATCATAACACGTGTGACTTTTTAGTAGTATATAGTCTAAGGTCTTAGATGAATCTAGATAGATAGTACTATTAACTAAACACAAGTTATAATCTAATGACCCACAAAATATATGGTTCACAAATTGTCCACCATTCATTTATTTTTATCACCGTTTGCGGTTTTGCCACACATAAATTTATGTCTCATCAATTCTTTTCTTTTTTGCCTCTAATTTGTTTCTAGCATTTTCTTCATATTATTGTTTTTTTTTTTTGTCACAAGCCATCATTTTCACTAAATTGTTTTTTTCTTCCTTTCTTGGTTTTTCCTTGATTTTCCATATATTTTCATATTTTAGACTTCATAAAAGAAGGAGGAGATGACATTTCTATTGTTTCTAAACAAGACTAGAAAAATAAATCACCACCACATTTCTCAAATGTTTTTCTTAATCATCATACCGTAAGTTTTGATATTGTGTGAATATTATTTTGCGCATTCATGAGTTAAAATATTTTTAGATTCATTCGAACAAAGTATATCAAAATCGTATTTGAAATAAAAGACAATATTTTGGTTATAATAAGATGAAAAATATTTGAAATTAGAAAATGTATGGGGTAAAAATCGTGATAGGTGGGCGAATTGAGATATGTAGCAATAAAAATAGTTAAAAAGGTCCAAAATGACTCAACAAGAATAATAGCAAATACTTGCCTCAAAACATGACTGATAAAGGAAAATTTTATTCATGAAAGATTTGGAGTTTAGATAATCGGGGTTCGAGTCATATTAGCAAAGGGCCACTTACCTTCAAAAATACAAGATCAGGCCAAACAAGACAAGCTTAAGATAAGCTCAACCGTCTGCATAAGGGTGCAAGATCTTCATGCGTCGTTATTTAAATAGAAGTGAATTTTTCGTATGATACTCCCTAGAGTTTAAGTAAATAGTCTTTTATCTACTAGTTGTGTACCATATGATTTTGTTCATTTACCAGCATTATACTCTTATATGTACTTCGAGTACTTTCCATTGTTTCTAAATCATATTAATAAGATCAAGTTTTGTCCACGGTTTAACGCTATCAATTATCAATATTATACCTCATGTTAATTCTATACTTTTACTTCAGATTCAATTTCATATTTGTTATTCATTTTGTCTTGTTGGTAAATATGAAGCAAGTTACAATATACAAAATCACGCATTTTGATTCTTATAATTTACATATTCTTAAATTACGTCTATAAAATTTTACTGTACAATAAACAATAAACTACTTTTTTAATTAAGGCAACAACTTTGGGTAAGATCACAGGACGATCATGTTCCATTTGAAAAGCCTATGATTGGAAACTATAGCTTAATCAAGTAGTACTTCTGGATCCAAATTTTGTCATATTTCATTTAAAAATTATACATGTACTACTTTAAAAAATTGTATATTGGAAAAAAGAAAAAGTTTTTGAATTTTTTTATGTGCGATAGAATTAGCAAAAAAATTCTTCTCTAGTGTAATTTAATTTTAATGAGAATATAATGTGAAAGGTCTCAAACTTAGAGCAAGTTATATTGATAATTACTTTAAACTTGATTTGCATGTATATAATTATATATATGTGAATAAGGTTATATGATCGAAAAATAAGTTGTTAAAGCAACTTGAGAATAAGAAAGAAAGAAAATTAGGATCTAATGCAAATAATTTAGTGCAAATCGAGGGAATTTTATCACATAGTCAAATTCAATTGATCTTTATAAGGAATAAAGATTTAAAAAAATACATTACGATTATCTCGTGACACAAAAAATAAATTTAGCGAAGTTGGTATACCACGTTAAATTCAATTGATCTTTATAAAGAATTTAAAAAATATATTGCGATTATCTCGTGACACAAAAAATAAATTTAGCAAAATTATTACACCATGTTAAGTCTATAATATCATGACAAACCTCACCAAATTTAAAAATAAAAAATAAATAGTAACTTTTAAAGCGTTTTCTTTAGTATGTTTTATCTCTTCTCATATAAAAGCTAAAGCTTTGTAATTTGTCATAGGTGTCAAATTTTTAGTGTCACACCATAAAGAGAAAACCATGACATAAGAATGGAAAAATTGTCAACAAGATTGAAAAAAATGAAGAAGAAAAAAGAAAAAGAACACCCCATTATCACGGTGAATCAAATTAAATAAAACAATATGTTCTTTCCTTTTTATTCTACTGACTCTTATACGAATAAAAATAATTTATTTAGTAAAATAAACTCCTAATAAATAGTCCTAGGCTAGGTGGTCATATCTCTACTAACTTTTTTTTTTTTTTATCAATAGTACTAACATTATTCTCGTGTTTATTGTTTTTCAAACGTAATTACTATCTAAATTTTTGTACTTTCAATTATCATACTATTTTCATTTTTATCAATTTTATTTAGGTTTATAAAAAACACCTCTATGAGTATACTTCTCTATCTTTTCCATATCCAACCTACGAGAGTTATTAGAAATTAATTCTCAATAGTTACATAAGAGATGTACAAGTCAACAAGGACCCAAACGGTGAATGTTATACTCCATCTAGTCCATGTACATTTAAGTGAATTGTCGTAACTTCTTTTTCATAATTTAAAATAAGTGAATAATAAATATTTTTTGTCATATTTAAAGAAATAAACAAAAGAAATCGTTAATTTATATTATTATATATTTTTCTTAAGAGGTGTGTCATAACGCAACAATTTACAGACCTACAGTACAAAATTATGAGACTAAAGAAAGGACAAAAAGAAAAAACTTAGAAAATATTTTTGTGTCATAAAAATGAAAATGCTGATCTGTGTATGAAAAAAGAAATATAAATATAATATTACAGCCTCACAGTCCACACCACACACAGAGTGACGCTTCGTTTGATTTTCATAGAAACAGAGGGGACCCAATACCCATCTGTTACTCACTCCTCCATTGGTACTACCAAACTTCAAAATCCCCCACAAAAACAAAGCTAAAACAAGAACAAGATTCTTCAATTTCAGATTTTGAAGCAGAACCAAAAGATCCCATTTCTTGCAAAACAGAGCAACAGTAATCACCTAGTTTCATAAACCCAAAACATGCCTTCAGGTGCCAAGAAGCGAAAAGCTGCTAAGAAAAAGAAGCAGGTTCAAGCAATAGAACCTCCTTCCCGCAGTACCGGTTCTTTTCCTGGTACCTTACTTCATACTCTGTAATGACTAATTGGGGTTTTGCTGTTTTTGGTGTTTTGGGGTTGAAAAAAAAATGAACTTTTTATGTTTTTTAATCAATCTTGGACATCCCCATGTGCGCTTTTCCCCCCAAATCTTCAAGGACTTTACAGTTTGTGATCTGTTTTCCAATTTTGATTGGTGGGTCTGGTTTACTTTATCCTGTTGTGTTTTATATTTTTCTCCGTATTGGTATGTTTCTTGATTGAAGTGTGTATTTAGATGATTGTATAGTGTGTTTGTTTCATAAGTGTTTTTGGTGGGAGCATTCATGACCCACCAACCCATGTTACTTCCATTATTGCTTACTTTTTAGTTGTTAAGTTTGATTTGTGGGTCATTAAAGCTGATGGGTATTGCTAACTTGTGACATTCTGCTTCGTTTGGTATTGAATCAATATGGATGGATCTATGGCAGGTGAGGAGGATCTGAAGCGTGATGATAAAGAGAGTGATAGTGAGGGTAGTTCCCCTGCATCTCAAGATTATCAGAATCACCAAAACCAGTTTACTGAAGGAGAGGTTGAAAATGGGGAGAAGCAATTGGATGATTCACATGATCGGTCAATTGAAGAGAATGAATTCAATGGGGTGAAACATGAAGGCAAGGAAGTGGAGATTGTCGGAAATGAAGAAGGAGGTCTTGTTCAGGTTGAAAGGGAATTGAAGGTTGAGTGTGAATCTGAGAGCCAGAAGATAAGTGTTGAGAATGCTGAAACCATGATTGAATCTAACCGAGGAGGGTTGCAAAGGAGTTCCAGCAGCAGCAGCAGCAGCTGCAGCAGCTCAGTAGAAAAATATGATGTTGCTGATAAGAATGATGTTGTGGTTGATGATGCTCCAACTGTTGAATTAGTGAAAGATATTGAATCTTTGCCTGGTACGAATAATATTGTGGTTGATGATGCTCCAGTTGTTGAATTAGTGAAAGATATTGAATCTTTGCTTGATAAGAATAGTATTGTGGTTGATGATGCTCCAGCTGTTGAATTAGTGAAAGATAATGAATCTTTGCCTGATGAACAAGTTGCGGATATCCTTGTGGAAACAACCTCTGCATGTGATTTGGATAAGGCTGCAATATCAGAAGACATAGTTCAAGTCACAACAAGTGCTTCAGATGCTGATAATGTGATCGCATCTGCTGTTGAACCGGTGGTGAAGGAAAAAGGGGAAGAAAATCTGTGTGTTGTGGATGAGAAAGATACAGCTTCAGATACTGTTGTGGAAAATTGGAAGGAAAATTTGGGTGCTATAGTTGACAAAGCCACTATTTCAGAAGTTCTGATGGAGACAGTACCAGAGAAAAGAGATGAAACAGCTACTGCAGCATCATGCGATGCTAGTGCAATATCAAGTGGTAATACTTTAGAAAATACAGACGCAAAGGCTTCTGCAACCCTAGAAAATGAAGAAAAAATAGAGGCACCCCACAGTACTCCTAAAATTGATGCTAGTGTTTCTGCAGATGTGAAAGAATCTCCAGCTCGAGAATGCCATTACCATCAGGTTATTTATCTTTCTATTATTTCTGTCATTCATATAGGAGAGTGTTCTTAATCACATCTGGCAGCACATGTTTATGTGGTAAATCTTTTAAATTCCTTTTATTTTGTTTTTACAGTTAACAGCGTTACCTTCACGACCAGTGCAAACAACTTCCTGGAAGAGTTGCTGTGGCTTGTTTGAGTTGTTTGCAGGATCAAATAGATGAATTGAGGTTAGACATCAGCCTTCTTTATTTTGTTTGTTAACCACATTATCTTTTACCTTTTGTATGTCTGCAAGAAGAACAAAATGTATAGCTTTCATCAGTTGGATGTGTCTTTTGGTCTTCTTCTGTTTTGTTTTACTTGATATCCTTTATGCTTGACTTTAATCTTGTTGCCACAGTTTTTAGGTGTTTATTGGTCTGAAAATTGTTTTTTGCCTTGTGGCTTGGATTAACTGCAAGAAGAAAGCATGATAGCCAAAACCGTATGCAGATCAGTGACAGCCCAGAAAAGTTTATCTACAGTAGCTTTGCCTTATGACGTGTATGTTGGTAGAAATTATAGAGAACATCTTCGGCTGAAAACCTTCAGTTTTTAAACATTGAAATTAGTTCCAAATGGAGCAAATCTGTAGTTTGGAATTGAGGGATTGTTTTCATTGTCGTATATCTTAGTAGGGTTTGATTTTTATTGGTGCCTCTGTCCCATTTTATGCTTTTAGTCCGTCTAAAAAGAATGGCACCTTTATATACAGAAACAATTTAACTTTAAACTTCCCATTTTATCTTTAATGAGATCATTTTTAGCCGCACAAATGTTAAGGGATTTATAGACCACTAGTTGAAAAAGTCTTTGATTCTTAAACTTTGTGGCCAGTCAAACACCATTACATGAAATAGGACAGAGGTAGTAGAACTCATGGGATTAGCTGAATAAGCAAGAAAGTATAGGTAAATATACCCCGTATTTCAGCGGAGCAGTTACATCTTGCTTAGTTTAAGTGTTTGAACTTATGAGGTGAAATTCAGTTTTGATATAAAGTGTCGTAAAAAAGATTGCATGAAGGAGTACAATGGTGAATCATGCAGTCATAAAGTTTTTGAAATGGCATACCTTCTACAGATTGGTATAGAAAATTGTTTATGGTTATAAAGCTCATGAGCAAGGGTAGTTGTTGGATTAAATGTGAGGAAAAACTCAGTTTATTAGTCAACTTAATGTAAATCATTAACAGCTGCAAGGATCACCAGATTAGAGTAATTTAAGGTATTAGGTAGGATGCACCAAGGACCTTTGTACTTTTCACATATAGTGATATGCTGGTAGCACTTTCAGGTAGGTGTTGGCTGGTTAAATATTCCAGCAATGGTGTGAAAGCTCAAACATGTACCCCTGGTCAAATTCAATGGGGATTAGATTTCATGAGGAAGCTAAAACCATACGAGTGGAGAAAACAGCATTTTGAGGCCTTTATGAAGCAAAATATGCTTTGTTACAAAAGGTTATGAACTGCTACTATTAGCTGTGAGACACTGAAGAAATGTGAAGTGTAGGATATTCTGTTTCTCTTTTTTTGCATGGCAAGACAAATAACTAATAATCAGCAGAGTTTTATGAAAAAAAGACGTCAAGAAATATAACAAACAATTTTTCAGTTACCAGTTACTCTGAGGAAAAGTGTATGTGGTAGCTAACTTAATGAAGCCAACTGTTGAGGCTGATGCATTGAGCATCATGAGAATCAAAAAAGAAATATAGATGTACTAATGACATCCTTCCCGGAAGTACTTTTGTTCTTTGAGCATGATGGTGATGAATTTGATTTAGATAGAAGATATTTCATCTCTTATCTCTCATTGAATTCTTGCATGATTTCCACCTGTCTTGATGTTGTCAATGATTTAGCAGTTAACTGGAGCACCTGCATTTGGATTACTTTAGGGATCTTTATGAGAAACCTGGACATTTTGAAGTTCTGCAATATGCTAGACTCTTAACTATATTGTACTGTTTGATATTTCTATTTGTTTGCGTAGCTTTTTCTACTCATACTCTAACACCTGATAAATGTTCTATTGAATTTACCCTCTTAATTGTTTCTGGCAATTAAATATCTGTACCTATAGCATTGACATTGGTGATCCTCTTATGATTATGATTAAACGTCTTTTTTTTAATGCAGAATAAGAGCATGAAAGCTGGTTGAATGGAGTAGCAACATTTGGAATTCTAGAAGTTGATGACTGCCTTCATTCTCTTGAACAGTGTCTTTGCAAGGGGTCTTGTTATAGAAACTTATATGTTCAGTACTTGTAGTTTAGTTTGAAAAAGCAGCTGAGAACTTCTCGTCTCGTTGCTGCTTTCCTGGTATTTTGCAGTGGTTAGTTTTTTTTCTCGTATGTTCTATTGGTGTGATGTACCTGCTCCTCCGGGAGTTGGAAGAGCCTTTCTTAATGTTTTTGCACAGGACACTTGGAATTGTTATTCATCCAAAATTTCACCAGCATATAGTTATATCCTTTGGGTTCAAAGCTTTGTTATTAATAGTCACTCCTTTTACTTCTCTTCACTAAGTTTGACACCGGTGATGGTTATTTTTCTGTTTTCTATTCTAGTGGTCCTATAACCTTGCTGCCAAATTTGGTGTGGTCCTTCTGATGGTGAATGTCTATGCTAGTTGACGCTGAGTGTTTGTATATGCTACACAATCTTTTGATTAGATTTGAATTACTCCATGGAATTCAGTTGCCAAAGAATAACTATGCTTCAAATGGTATCTGTTAGATCAGATTTAAGGTTTGTTTGAGATTTCTCTTTTGAAGTTAATGAGTGAATGCTGCTGGCTGTGTCCCTTCGACAGCATTAGGTAAATCCTTGTTAAACTTTCATAATTCAGGAGATATGTTATGTACATATATGATGTTTTTCTTAATAATGTCCAATTTTCTTCTGGGAAAAAGCCAATGAAGGGTAATATTTGTGCATCACTTATTTATTTCTTACAATTTGATTACTGAAGATAGTTGATATACAAACAGCCATCTGGCCAACTTTGTATACACAATAATGAATAATAACAGTGACTATTGGAAAAAAGGAAACAATAAACTCAATCAATACATTTCACACGATTCGATTTATCTTCGAAGTTCATTTATCTCCTTGATGAAGCACCATGAATGGCAGCTATGTATACCAATTGAGTAAATGATAGAATTATCAAGAACGCCTCCATTGTTTTCTGCAAAATTATCCAAAAATTGTAAAGGAGTTAATGTCAATAGTTCTCATAAATTTGCATAGATTTAACTTTGTGTACAGATGAAGGGTGCTATACCAATTTGGAATTCCTGTAGTTGAGTTCAATTTCTTTCCAAGCAAAGCTGCATGGATGACAATTTCATTACTTTACTGATATGTAGAATAGGGCATAAAAAGGAACAAATAGCACAAAGCGTCGAGAGATAAATTCAGATTCAGATCTTCGTTAAGTGAAAATAATAGACAGGGCCTTACCCCATGGCAAGGAGTGTAAGACTCCAGGCTATTGCAGCAGCAGAAGCAGCAGCTGGTAAGCTATCGATGTTCCAATGGCGAATGTGGTTAAGTCCAGAGAGGACAGATGCAACTCCAACCACACCTGCTATCAAAGCAAATACAACAAAGAATCCAGTGGCAGCATTTCCAATTGGGAAGTAAATTGGAGAGAAATGTGCTGGAAGTTCCATTCCTGGACCTGTAAAAAATCACACACCATGATCAGTCTTTAATAATCGACTATATTTAGTAAAAAGATAGAACATTTAGTAGACTACTCTCTCCAACTTAGTAGTGAAAATTATTGTCGATCAGGCCAATAGTTGTGGTGCGTGCAAACCGACCTGGACTCTTATAAAAAGAACAAAGAATTTAGTGAACATAAGGATTTTGACAAGATGCTTACCAATGACAAAACCATTATCAATGGCAAAGTTCATAGCCCAACCACCAATGCCTAAAACAACAACATACATGCAGAAATTAAGGACCAAAAGCAAAGATGCAACAGGTTTCATCTGCCCACTAGCCATTCTTGGTTCTTGAAAATGATAATGATATAAAGGCTTGAAATCTCTTTCTGATGAAAATTGAACAATGGTTTTGTAAAGGCTAAGAAGACTATGTTGTACAAATGCATGTGATGTCTGCAAGTTCTTTGGGGTCTTTATAAATACCTTAATCTCATAAGGTTTTTGTTCTTTTCTTGTAAGGCTGTTTGTTCTAAAGGGCTTTGTGGGGTTGTAAAGGGAATGCTTCCTAATCAAGGCAAGGGAGCAAAAAACCAAGATTCTTATCAAGGGAAGGAAGCAAAAACCAAGATTCTTTCCCAGCTAAACATTTTTTAGTATATCTTTTGAGGTGGTACATTCTTTGATTTCAAAAGGAACATTCTTTGTTTCATACAAAATGAGCTAGGTAAGATGACAAAAATGGTCTCTTATGTTTGAGTTTGGTTCAAAGTAATCCCCAATATATAATCTTGGACAATTTTGGTCTTTTAAGTTTGCGAAAAATGAGCATTTTTGGTCTTCACCAAATACAAAGCAAACTCCATCGGTTAGATTAGATGGAAATTTTGAAGAAGAAAAAGGATAGCATTTGTTAAATATTTAACAGAGATCAAAAGTGTACACTTTTGACAAATTTAAGAACCAAAACTACTCAAAGTTATATTTAAGGGACTACTTCAAATCTATCCTCAAATTACAATTTTTTTGTCATTTTCTATGAAGTTGTTCAGTGTAATTTAGGGTTTAGGGTAATTTAAATTGTATAATAACATACTCAGCTATCTTGTGAAGGTAGAGAGATTATTTCTTATAGATCCTCGGCTCAAGTAAAATATATCAAATCATATATGAAAATTATGAGGGGAGAGGAGTAGTAACAATATGAAATAATATGATAATCGGAACAAAGAACAAGAGTAATACCAAAATCGAATATTAAGGTAACAAGAAAATAATAATAACAATAAAGAGAAGGAAATTGGTATGACGCTACCTACTAACTTTCTACCCTAATTTGACTTCCACAACTTCTTATCTAGAGTCATGTATTTGATAAGTTATAGGTGTGTGTCCAGTCTAATCATTTCTCACTAATACTTATTCGTCATATATCTACCTCTCCTTAGACCTACTATTGCGGTATAACCAACCTCACACACCTTTACAATAGGGCATTCGGGCATCTCTTCTTCACATGACCGAACCATCTTAATTTCACTTTTCTCATATTATCCGAGTCCGAAGCCTTGGGCAAAAAAATTTCACAAAAATTTCAAAAGGGCACATCAAATTTTGTTTTAACCAAAAGGGCAAAATCGCTGGTGGGGTAGTGATTTTGTTCTGACGCCGTTACTCCGTTAAACAATCAAAATCGCTCACCTACCAGCGGTTTTGTCCAAAAAAAATTTCCATTTTTTGAAAGAACATCACTGCCTGTACAGCGTTTTTGGGGATTTTTTTATTTTTTTAAAATAAAATCGCTGCTATGGCAGCGTTTTTATATAAAAAATATTTTTAAAATTAAAATTATATTAAAAATCGCTTCGCAGGTAGTGATTTTAGTAAAAAAATAAATAAATTTAAATTGCTGCCTTGGCAGCGATTTTGGTGAAATAATTTAGCCATTTAAAAAATAATAATTTCACCAATTTTTTATTTTTTTTCACTCGATTTTTTTATTTTTTTTTTACTAAAATCGCTATCTGTGGAGTGATTTTCAATATAATTTTAATTTTAAAAATATATATTTTTTATAAAAACGCTGCCATAGCAGCGATTTTTTTTTTTAAAAAAAAAATCCCCAAAAGCGCTGCACGGGCAGCGATGTTCTTTTAAAAAATGGAAAAAAAATTTGGACAAAATCGCTGGTAGGTCGCGATTTTGATTGTTTAATGGAGTAACGGCGTTAAAACAAAATCGCTACCCAACTAGCGATTTTGCCCCTTTGATTAAAAAAAAATTGATGTGCCCTTTTGAAATTTTTGTCAATTTTTTTTTGCCCTTTAGGCTCCGGACTCCATATTATCCACTATGGAAGTCATTTTCATCTTATCCCAAATATCTTCGTTACTAATTCTATCTTTCCTAATTACCTTTTTAAGTCTTGATAGCCCATTCTTATCACACGAGACCACAGATACTAACCTCAATTTCATTCAGCCCGCTAATGTGTAACATCACTGTCAATCTCATAAAAATGACACTGGTATGTAAGTGTTAGTGTCATTTATCAGCCTAAGTCTTTTTTTTTTCCTCTTCTTTGAGGCAACCGTTGAAGCCTTCAAAATACCGTTAAAACCATATAGTGAACTTTCTTCACTGGCTTCTTCTCATGCCTAATTATGTTGTTCCTCGTTGCTATATCTCAAGATCTTTAATTGGTTTAGCAAGATTCTTCAGAGTAACTAGCCCCACTTGCTATTCAATTCTATCTGACCACCTAAAGAACCGAAGAATTGATGAAGCTAAAGAGCTTTTTGAAAGAATCCCATCTCCAAATATCTATTTATGCACCAAAATGATAGATGGGTATGCTGAAAATCTAAGGTTAAATGAGGCACTGACACTGTTTGACAAAATGCCTGTGAAAGATACGGTTATGTGGAATTTGATGATTAAAGGGTGTGTAGAGTGTGGAAATATGGACATGGGCTTGAAGCTATTTGAAGAAATGACCCAAAGAAATGTAATTTCTTACACAACAATGATAAGCGGGTTTTTGAAGTTTGGAAAGGTTAAAGAGGCTGAGAGTTTGTTTTCGGAGGTGCCACAAAAGGATGTGGCTGCTTGGAATGCTATGATCTATGGGTATTTTGAGAACGGAAGAGTTGAGGAGGCTGTTAAGTTGTTTGAGCTGATGCCTTACAGGAATGTGATTTCGTGGACGTCGGTTATTAGTGGGCTTGATCAGTATGGGAGGAGTGATGAGGCTCTGTTGATTTTTAAGAAGATGCTAGATTTCTTCATTGAACCTACTTCTAGTACTTTTGCTTCTGTTATTACAGCTTGTGCTAATGCAAGGGATTTAGGTCTAGGTAGTGAAATTCATGCCTGTGTTGTGAAGCTTGGTTATCTATATGATACTTATGTCACTGCTTCACTAATCACATTGTATGCTAATTGCATGCACATGGATGATTCTTCTAAAGTATTCAGTGAGAGGTTGCATATAAATATAGTTGTATGGACGTCTCTTTTGACAGGGTATGGTTTGAATTATAAGCACAAAGAAGCATTGAAAGTGTTTGGGGACATGATTAGGATTGGTCTACTTCCGAATCAGTCTTCCTTCACTAGTGCCCTAAATTCATCCTGTGAAATGGAGTCAATTGATCTTGGCAAAGAGATTCATGGTGTAGCAGTCAAACTAGGATTGAACACTGATGCCTTTGTTGGCAATTCTCTAGTTGTATTGTATTCAAAATGTGGAAATATAGACGATGGACTCATTGCATTCAAGGAGATTCCTGAAAAAAACATAGTTTCATGGAACTCAATCATCGTTGGATGTGCACAACATGGATTTGGTAATTGGGCACTCACATTGTTCGCCCAGATGGTTCGTTCAAGGGCTGATATGGATGATATTACATTTACTGGGTTACTTGCTGCTTGTAGCCATTCTGGCATGCTAGAGAAAGGAAGACGCTTATTTCAATATATCCCCCAAAGTTCATCCATTGAAGTGACACTTGAGCATTATAGTTGTATGGTAGATATTCTTTGCAGAAGTGGGAAGTTAAATGAAGCAGAGGATTTGGTGAAAAGCATGCCCATGAGACCAAATTTGTCAATATGGTTAGCTTTGCTTAGTGGTTGTAAGAAGCATTTAAACTTAGAACTGGCCGAAAGAGCTGCAGAAAACATTTTTCATCTTGACCCAAACTGTAGTGCTGCTTATGTTTTGCTATCTAACATTTATGCCTTCTCTGGTAGATGGAATGATGTAGCAAGAGTTAGAGGAAATATGAGAAGAAGAGGAAACACAAAACAACCAGGATGCAGTTGGGTTAATCAGAAGGGAATCCGGCATACATTTCTTTCTGGTGATACTTCACATCCTCTAAATGATGGGATATACGAAAAGCTGGAATGGTTGACGGAAAAGTTGAAGGAATATGGTTATGTCCCTGATCAAAGATATGCATTGCATGACGTAGAGGATGAACAGAAGGAAGTTCTGCTGTCATATCATAGTGAGAGGCTTGCTATTTGCTTTGCATTAATTACAACACATGGTAGTGCTATAACAGTAATGAAGAACCTGCGTGTCTGTGGGGACTGTCATTCTGCCATCAAGCTCATAGCGAAAATTGTTGATCGTGAAATCATAGTAAGAGATTCTAGCCGCTTTCATCACTTCAGGGATGGCTTTTGTTCTTGTTCAGATTATTGGTAGCATTATCCTTTTGATAATCACTGTGGAAATGGTTAGCAGAGTCTGGTAATTAGTTCACCAGAAGCAGGACCACATTTAATTTTAGGAAACTGCCAGAGTTGTATTGGGCCAACACTCTGAAATGCTTTGCACCAATATAGTAGGGTCCTCTTGTTCATGCTACCCGTGAAGAAATCAGATATTGGCATCCTCTGCTTCATATGTCTATAGCAGCTGATCTTAAAGCCATGTCTAAAATGTTTCTGATACTGTCCTATGATTGACCAAATATACTTGAAGTCGAGGCAACCACTACAGACTAATAAGCTCATGTCAATCTTGTAGATCTTCTATTCTTGGAGTTAGAATTATTCGTCAGCGGCTGGTACTTAATTGTGCAGTAGATGAAGTTCCCAAGTTATATCAGCAAATAGAGACCCCTGGTTTATTCTGCATTAATCAGCATAGGAAGATTCCATCGACAGATCTTTCCAACAGCGATCAGATAGAGAGATATATTTCATTATTGGAGCTTTAAGTCATAGAAATCTTGCTCTCTGAGAGGGGGTTGGGGGAGGAGAGATTATTAGAAAGTCGTCTAATATAGAATATGCCAATAATGTTCCTGCCATTGCAAACAGGAAATACACCTGTAAGAAATTTTATCACAAATTTTGGAAACGGTAGTTGTTTGATTCCTGCCTCAGCCTTAAGATACTTGAATCATACCTGCATGGCTGCTGACACAAAAGAGACTCTCACTTGAAATATATTGGAGCTGTTATCTGCTTAGCATTGAATATAAGGCTTTGATCCATCAGCATTGCTATAGCTGATGTTGTCTTCGTGTTGTTGCTGCTGAAAACCTTCCAATTTCCCATCAACCTCAGATTTTTATCCATGAACACACCTCCTCAGTTCTCCTGATTGAAAAGTCCTATGTGCAGTGATACACTTTTTTTTTTTTGTTGCAAGTAGAATTTGATTAATGATGCAAAGTCCGCTGATTGGATGTGAAAGTGGATCTTTCTGTAATATTCAAGCATAATTCATGTTGCATTGATAATACTTGTCCAGACGAGAGTCCTCTCATATATGACCATTAATATTTCATGGTTATAGTGTTGTATTTTTGAGTATCATAATAAAGGTACACCATAATTATTTAGTTCTTACAAGAAAGTGAAGAAAATTATACTCTATTACTTTACTAATTGTACATCCAAAAATTACATTGCTACACATTTGCCAGTTGATTATGGATGAACTCTAGGTTTTCTTAAATTAAATTTACTGTTCAAATTATTGATTTACAGTAAAGATAAGTGCATTTTTTTTTTCAGAATATATAGGGTAAAACAATAACATACCCTATACATCTATCCTATTGAAATAAGATACAGGATATATTCTCAAGGTATTGAGTATGACAAACACCTAATGAAATTTTACAGTATCAAAAATCTGTTGACAACCCTTGAACCAAGAAAGCTCATTCATCCTCCTGGCTACGCAACCTAGCAAGCTTGTTAGTTACTACGACATCAAGTTGGGATTCTCTCTCGACTATTTCTTTCCTTTTCCTCGTGGATACATTATGAGCAATGTCGGCACAGCAAGTCCTGTGAATAAGAGAAAGAATTTAACAGTGAGGTCACAAAGTAAGCAAAGATGGAATAAGCAAACGAATTTTGCTCTCTTGCATTAACTGTTGAGCATCAACAAAATATCAAGTTCACTTGCATTGTGCACAACAAACTTCTTAAAGCCATTGGGAAGATAGTGGCGAGTCTTCTTGTCAGGAACCATATCCAATATTGGGCATCAAGACACATCCCTTGAACTTCCTTCTAACTCTGGAGTCAATACCCTTTGGTCTTGCGCCAATTTGTCTGTTATAATACAATACAATGAAAATTACTTCCACTTAGTAAACCTAGCGCACATGAAGGCAAGTGAAACAAATCAAACTCTTCAAATGTTCTCAAACAAAAATTTCTCTATAATCAAGTGAAGTGTTGAATACTACTAAATATACATAGAAAAGGTTGAAAGATTTAAGGGATGTAAGCAGGCTTAAAGTAACAGAAAGCTTATTGATAAAGAAGCCAACTGTGTCGCAAGATCTGTTCTCTAGTTTAATTTCTGCCCGTAAAACGAAACACCCAGCAACAAAGTAGTCTGGACATAAGATACCATAGGCAACAAAATTTTAAACAAAAGAAATTGAAGAATAGTATTGCAAAGCATTGTCTTAGATGCAATCCCAGCCGAAAGATAGTGATATTTTTATATTAATCACTGGTCAATCAGCAATTATGGGAAAAATTCATCAGTGACTGCATAACTAACACTAGAAACTTTCAAACCAAATCACAATACAGATAAAAATGGGGAAACCAAAACCTTAAAGGAGGATGAGATATGCTATAAGATCAGATGGTAGTGCATGTATTTGAATTCATCATTGAACCCTCCAGAATAGGTGGATACGCATCATCACACCTTATTCGCATAACTCCACAAACAAGCTTAGCATCAAACAAGGAAAGCTAAAGCCAAACAAATATCCAATTTAATATTATTGTTTAGGTAAGGATCAGAAACAATGAGTCAATCACCACCTTGCAAATCCAATAAATTGGATGCAACTTAAGACTGGGGCGACAATAACTGTCATCATTTTCCCTTTCCCAATACAAAAAAATCAACAAAATAAGCACAACAAACAAGGTAAATAAATTTCATAATAATGTTCACAAAAAACTAAAAGATGCTGCTTATAAATAATATATATTAGCATTGCTGAGATATATCATGCCACAAAATACAATCTCCTTTAAGAGAAGACATGTAAGCAGGGTTAAAGTAACAGAAAGCTTATTGACAAAGAAGCAACTGTGTCGCAAGACCTGCTTTATAGTTGGTTTCTGCCCGTAAAAACGAAACATCCAGCAACAGAGTAAAGACTGGACATTAGATACCATAGGCAACAAATAATATGAAGGTAAACTGAAGTGATTAAAAACAAAAGAAGAAGAATAATGCGAAGGTAAACTGAAGGAAGTGATTAAAAACCAAAGGAGAATAATGAACAAATTTTTCTTGATGCAACCTCAGCCGAAAGATGGTGATCTTTTATATTAATCACTGTCAATCAGTAATTTGGGAAAAATCATCATTGACTACATCAATGATTAAAGACTTTAGAACTTTCAAACCAAATCACAATACAGATAAAGGATGAGATATGCTATAAGATCAGATGGTAGTGCATGTTTTGAATTCATCATTGAATTCTACAGAATAGGTGGATAAGCATCATCACACCTAATGAGCATAACATCAACAAACAAGATTAGATGCAAGAGAAAATAGCTAAACGATTGCAAATTTCAACATTATTGTTTAAGAGAAATCAGATATGATGTGTCAATCACCACCTTGCAAATCCAAAAAATTGGATGCAACTTAAGACTGGGGCGACAATAACTGTCATCATTTTCCCTTTCGAATACAAAAAATCAACAAAATAAGCACAACAAACAAGGTAACAAATTTCATGCTAATGTAACACGAAAAAGAGAATGGTTTCCACTATTACTGAACAATACAATGACATTGAAGCTAAAACTAAAAATATGCTGTTTATAAACAATAGAATAATAACATTGCAGAGATTTTATTGCGCCAAAAAATACTATCATCTTTAATAAAAGATATGTAAGCAGGGTTAAAGTAACAGAAAGCTTATTGATAAAGAAGCAACTGTGTCGCAAGACCTGCTCTATAGTATAATTTCTGCCCGTAAAAACGAAACACCCAGCAACAGAGTAAAGTCTGGACATTAGATACCATAGGCAACAAATAATTTGATAGAAAATTGAAGGAAGTGATTAAAAACAAAGGGAAAATAGTGCACAAATTGGTTCTAGATGCAATCTCAGCCGAAAGATGGTGATCTTTTATATTAATCACTGTCAATCAGCAATTTGGGAAAAAATCATCATTGACCGCATCAGTGAATAAACACTGCAGAACTTTTAATATAAATCACAATAGAGATAAAAATGGACATCAAAGAAGGTGAGATGTGATATAAGATCAGATGGTAGTGCATGTATTTGAATTCATCATTGAACCCTACAGAATAGGTGGATACGCATCATCACATCATATATCATGTCTCCACAAACAAGCTTAGCATCAAATTAAATAAAACAAAAACCAAGTATAAAACAAACATTACTGCTTAGGAAGAATCAGATATAATGAGTCAATCACCACCTTGCAAATCCAATAAATTGGATGCAACTTAAGACTGGGGCGACAATAACTATCATCACTTTCCATTTCCAACAAACAAAAATTCAATAGATAATAATAGCAAGCAAAAAAACAAATTTTCATCCTAATGTGAAAAAACTGAACCAAATCACAAAAACAGAGGTACAGAAACCCAAGAACTTTAAAGGATGACAAATGCTATAAGATCAGATGGTAGTGCATGTTTTGAATTCATCATTGAACTCTACAGAATAGGTGGATAAGCATCCTCACATCTTATAAGCACATTGTCCACAAATAAGAAGAAAAACGCTAAAATCAAACAAAAAAAAGTTTCGCATTATTGTTCAAGAAGAATCAGATATGATGTGTCAATCACCACCTTGCAAATCCAATATATTGGGTGCAAATTAAGACTGGGGCGACAATAACTCTCATCATTTTCCCTTTCCAATACAAAAAACCAACAAAATCCTATCTTTTTGTCACCATAAAAAGATGAGCTTAATACAAAAGGGGGGTTTAAGAAATGATAGAACAACACCTTCACAGTGATTCTCCTATCACTCTGATACCTCTTGAATTGCTTCACCCTTTTCTTGATTACCTTCTTTTTCAGTAGAGGAACCGCCATTGTAACTCTACTTTACCTTCGATTACACAAGAACAAACATTAGATACAGAAGAAATTAAACATTGAAAAGAACATGCAAAGGAAAAGGGGCTCACTGCGAATTAGGGTTTCTTCAGATCCGCTGTGGCTGATGGGTAACTGGAGACTTATAGTAGGGTTTATATAGGAAGAAGATGGGCATTTGCTAGGGTTTTACAGCCGTCAGGCGATAAAAAGAAAACAATCTACGGCTGTAAAGTTACTTGACGAAACTAACGGTCCTGATTGATCAAGGATAATATGATCAAACTCCAGTTTAAGTCCTATAAGTTTTATTTTAATTACTAGTTACATTCCAAGTTTTTACTAAGGCCCGTTTGGCCATGCGATATGGTATCGTGATACGGAATCATGATATGGTATCGTGATATGTAATCATGAGATGAAATTGAGGTTTTGTTTGGAAATGCGATATGAAATTTTTGTGTTATATATTTTCTCATAAACATAAAAAATCTCATAACTTGTAAAACTATTAAAATAATCCAATTGTTTATTCAATCTTACCGAATAAACAAAAATTATAAAATCGCATAATAAATTATTATAAAGCTAATTTGTTTCCCACTTAAGTAACTATTATATCAAACTTTAATTCAATAAAAAAAATTGAACATAAAATTGTAGTGAACTAGTCTTTAATATAATCCTTCCTACATAATAATGACAATTTCCTCACGTTGAACTTGCTATTTCTCGATCATGTGACCGAGAAGAGAACCGACATTGTTTGCTTTTGAGTCATTTTTTGGTTAATATCATCCGCAACTACATTTTCATGATCATAGACCATAAATATTTCATTACTCCTTTTCGCAAATTTTAATATAACACTGTACAAGCTATGACAATTTTCACTTGTGTGTCAATATCATAATGGTTCATGCGTTGTTTCAGTATTTTGCTATTTTTCCAAGCTTCAAAAATCTGTGGGGTTGTTTTAACAAAATATAAACTTGTGGATCAATTTTTGTGTTAAAAAAAAATCTCAAATCATGATATCGTATTCCCATATAATTCCATATCATGGGTTTTGGAGAATATGGAATCACATCTCATGATATGAAATCATGAGATGGAATCAGCGTAAAATCACATGTCCAAACGCTGATTTCATCTCATGATACCATATCGTGATATGGTATTGCATGGCCAAACGCCTACTAAGTCAAGACTGTCATTGGGGAAAGTTCTCAAGTCTCATACACTCATCCGAAGATTGATATAGTTTAGATATTTAATTAGTCTTATTTCCTCGTGGATATTATGTTTTTCTTCTATGGTTCTCATGTAATCTAGCTCAACTTTTAATGTTTTATAAATGCTTTTAAGTTATGTCAGATCTGCGTTCCTTTGGTTCAATTTATGACTATGTACTTGTCTAAATAGAACGAACTAATTAAGGAACAAAATATTGGCCTATAGGTAAAGATAATAGCAACAGAGTAAACATAGACGAGCTCGAGCACAAGATGTTCTTGTAACTTTGTAATGTCAATGGTGCTCTTTATTGGATGGATCACGAAGAAATGACATAATTTACTGGCAATCCTACTTTTGATGAATATGTCAAAATTCTAAAACCTCAATGGGTAAGCAGTGTTTGATTGTATTATTTCATCAATTGATTAATGTCTCTCAAATGTTTTTCCAAGGAAAATTAATTTTTTGAGTGCTTGTTTTTACAAACAAAAGAAACTGAATTAAGGAAAAGTAGTTTTGCAAGAAAAGACTTTTAATTAGATTGTATTTATTATAGGTTCATGAATTTAAACAAAAAGCATCTTCCAAAAAATCAATAATGTAGAATTAAAACGAAAATGAATGTTAAAATTCACATTCATGTATTTTTTATATTTCAAAACTTTTAACGGATAAATTTGTTTCAAAATTAATTGAAACACTAACTCTTACAACCCCCACTTGTTTCAAGAAATTTTATCTTTGAAAAATCTAAAAAATATTTTGAGACGTTAATCTAGCAACATGCTTCAATAATGGTGTCTTTTGGACTTAAACTATTAGCTAGTGAAGACTTTTAAAAATCATTGACTGGTTAGTGAACGGATCTTGAACTAAGTGGTTCATTGAATGAAATAAACAAATACTCCACGCATATCACTAGGTTTCGGTGAAAATCAAAATCCTTGGACACCTTACAACCATGTGTCTTGAATCCTCCTAGCTAAGTGCTTTAAGATTTTCCTGTTAAAACTCTTATTGAAACGACCTTCACTTCGCACTTAGTACGGTGAATTCATCAAGAGTAATTTTGCATACTCCGACCAAATAGTCTATGGTTTCATTAAGAGAAATTAATCTCATCCTCCTTTACAACAAAGTATCGATAAATTTAGCAATATTCTTGCTAAAGAGAAGGATGAGATTATATTCTCTTAATAAGTCTATAAATCAATTTCGATTGGAGTGTGTAGGAATACTCTAGAAACAAATGGAAAATTGTAAGAGTAAGTATTTCAATTAATTTTGAAATTCATTCGTTAAAAGTTTTGAAATATACAAAATACATGAATGTGAATTATAACATTCATTTTTAATTTAATTCTATATTATAGGTTTTTTGGAAGATACTTTTTTTCTTTTCAATTCATAAACCTATAATAAATACTTGAACAATTCCAATGCTAAGCACATTCATGGACAATAACATATATCTAGAAGTTTTAGAACATATCATTACTTTCTTTGGTCTTAGAACAAAAAACTCCTAGCTATAAATTGGGAATATAAAAGAATTATATATGCTTCGAGTCTCCAAAGTGATACCTTATAGATACAGATTCACTCCAACAGCTAGCTAACGGCTAGTTAGACTTTCATTATTTACTAAATACTAAGTCGGTGTAAGAAATAATATTAGGAAAAAAATCTAATATTAGCTAACGGCTAGTTAAATTTCAATAATTACTTTCAATTAATGGCTCTGTGTGGTTAATTGTGGAACTCAAAGTAGCCTCTATAGTCATTTTAGAGGATCACACTATATATGAAAGTCCAGTCAATCCATAAGACCTAAACCTTATAAACTAGCTCCTTTTTTGTTCAAACGAAATGACAATCATGGATGCCCAAAGCTCTAAGCTTTTCAAAGGAGATTGCGAAGAAAGTAGAATCTCTCATGTCACGGGGATTATGGACCTTCATATAGTGATTATGGTTGACATTCTTTCACGGTTGCCAATCAAGTCCATTTTCTATTGTAAGATTGTTTGTAAACTCTGGTATCATCTTTTAACTTCCGACCCTTTGTTTTGTAAAATGTATTACAAAAGATCATCTTACTTTCCCAGCATTTTGCTTTCGATAAATCACTCAGTCCGGTTACTTGTGGAACTCAAAGATGATGTTTCTCACCCTCTAAACAGAACCATTGTGTTGAGCCCTAGGTTTCACCTCCCCCCAACTTTATATACACAAAACTTGACATTAATTAGTTCATGTAATGGGTTCATTTGTTTGTTTAATGGTTCGAGGGATGCCGTAGAGCATTCGGTTTACATTAGCAATCCTCTTTTGGGTGAATATTTCGAGGTCAAATTGCCTAAATGGGAGAAAAGAATTCAGCGTGTTGCCTATGCATTCTGCTTCAGTGAAACCTCTGGACAGTATAAAGTATTGAGATCAGTAGTTAGTAAGTTTGAGGGATGTCCACATGTATCAGAGTTGGAGGTTTATACTCTTGGAGTTAATGAGAAATGGAGAAATGTGGGTGAAGTTCCAGAACCTCTATGCGGATTATTTTGTAAGGGTAACGTCAATGGTGTTGTTCATTGGATGACTTCGGAAAAAAATGACAACATTTACTCCTTTAACAGTTGGACAGAAGAGGTGAAATCCATGTTAGCCCCGCGTGGTCTGATAACTTCATCCTACGGCTTGACACTAGTAGAGTTGGGGAATTGTCTATGTTTGTGTGATACTTACCATAGTGAGTATATTGATATATGGTGGATGAAAGAGTATGGAATCGCTGAATCTTGGACTAAAGATCGCATTTGGAAGGATACTATTCAACCAGATATCAGTTGTGATAGATTTATACCAATCTCAACTTGGAAAGATGGAGAAATATTGATGCAAAGGTATCGTGGCACACATGTCGTTTCTTACAACCCAAAAGAAAAGAAGTTTACGAAGGTTAAAGTGTACCTTGGATTTGCAGGGACTAGCTACATCCCAAGTTTTTACTCACTCAAGACTGTCATTGGGGAAAGTTTACAAGTCTCATATGCTTATCCGAAGATTGAGATAGTTTAAATATTTAATTTGTCTTATTTCCTCCTGGATATTATGCTTTGCTTTTATGTGTCATCTAGCTTAAGACCTGTCAACTTTTACTGTTTTATGAATGCTTTTGAGTTATGGTATGTCAACTTTTATTGTTTAATGGATGCTTTTGAGTTATGGTAGTACAATTCTTTCTCTATACTACGATAAAAATAACTTTTAGCGGCAATAAACAGACACATTAATAAAGAGTGTTAAAGTCTTTACCGGCATTAGTTAAGTGTCATTAGATCCAATGTCGCTAAAGGCTTTGGTGACATATACAAAGAGCCCTAATTACCGCTAAAAATACATATTTAGCGACAATTGAGTTATTGCAATGTGAAGTCTCGAAAGTTGAATTCCTTTTATTCAATTCATTCTGCACTTGTCTGAATAGAACGAACTAAGGAACAAAATATTGGCCTATCAGTAAAAATAATAGGAACATAAATATTGGCCTATCATTGATAGTTTCTTTAGGTATTAAAAATTGTTGTGTTACTCTTTATTAAAACAAATAAGGCCTAATTAGTATTGAATAAGGAATGATAATTAGTAGCCCTTATAATAAAGATGTATTCTAATTTGTTTGTCTCCTAATTCCTTTTTTTTTCAGCTCAAACACACGTCATTTCTTCAGGTTGTGAATCGTGATATATGTTTAACTAGTAAAATTATCCGTGCTTCGTGCAGGAATTTAATATCATGAAATTTATAAAATAATACTTAAAATCTATCAATCATTAAAACTAAAACACCATATTATCTTACATACAAGATTACGTAGTAACAAACATTAATAATGTAAAGGAAAATGAAAATTATTACATCTTATCATTTATCCTTAATAACATAAGCATAAATAGATGACTATAAAAATACATAGCAGGATCTGTAATATAAGCAATGGTGTCAATGAGCCACTCAACAGGAGCAAAGTACACAAATATTTAATTGT
>NW_006239127.1:839431-879636 GCF_000226075.1 Solanum tuberosum
TGAGCCACTCAACAGGAGCAAAGTACACAAATATTTAATTGTTTAATAACATAAGCATAAATAAATGACTATAAAAATACATACCAGGATCTGTAACATAAGCAATGGTGTCAGTGAGTCACTCAACAGGAGCAAAATACACAAATATTTAATTGTGAAGAAGAAGAGGTTCAGAATTTTTGTTGTTTTAAAATGATAGGAAATCCCTCCATTTATAGACAACAAAGGGTAGTGTGAACAAATGTTTATTGTGCCTTATCGAAAAGGTTACAATTATTTGGAAAAGTTGCAACCCTTCGGAAAGGTCACAGCCTTTTATAAAAGTCTCAACTCTTCATAAAAGTTGCAACTCTTCATAAAAGTCGCAACTCTTCATTAAAGTCGCAACTCTTCATAAAAGTCGCAACTTTTCATAAATATCACAACTTTTCATGAAAGGGGAATACTAGTTTTAAAAATAAATAAATTAAAAGGGAATTCTAGTTTGTGGTGGCCGAAATTGCTGTTACAATACCAAACTTTATGGAGGACCTTTTACCTCTTGCACTATTTTATAGTATATTTTAAATGTAAATATGTGTCCACGTGGACACATTACTATTTATAATGATGCAATATTTATGATGTCCACGTGAACATATATATACCTTTAAAATACACTATTAAATAGTGCATGGGGTAAAAGGTCCTTTTCAAAGTTCGATATTGTTACAACAATATTGGTCAAAGTTCGGATATATTTCAGACTTTTTTCCTTAAGTCTAATAAGATATGAAATCTTTTAAATTTAAATGAGGTAATCATGTATGCTTTTTCCAATGTATAAGAAATTTCAGTAATTAGAATAAAAATATTTAAAATTCATAGTGAAAAATCACATCTAAGGGAAAAGATAAAAATAAACTTATGTTTGTTGGTGATTGGTGATCTTAATTATCGTACTTATTTGTTGATCTTGGAAGAACAATTTTTCTTCCTGAATTGTGTAGTAAGTACTAATGTAACATATCGATGAGGGCAACTAATATAAATCCTCTATAATCATTAGTTTTTTTCGTGGTCATTTCATTGTTCAGGTTTCATTTTCAAAATTAAAATATTCATAAAGGGCTATTTATATGTAGGAAAACTACCAGTTTGTATTAAAAATAAACCTTTTTTTAATCCCTCCTTTGGAGCTCTCACCATTTTATTCTCTATTGATGATTCGAACTCACCAGAATTAGCACACAGTCATAGACTTGTTTAGGGAAGGTAGATTGGACTATTGGAGACAATATGCAAGCTATGACAAATTTAAGGTTTAAAAATGTACAAAACGGATAGTTTTGCCTTTTCATTTTTTCGAAAAACCTGGTATCTTCCTTAATTAGTTCCACTGGATACCTGTCACATCTCACCCGCACAAGTCTGGATAAGCTTGAACATATAGGAATATGAATTCAGCTTTTCTTCTGCTAGCATTTGTAAACTAGTCAACCAGTTCAACTCCAACTAGAAAAAAACTTTATATGAATACACAGTTCCTCACAAGGTCAATGACCAAAAAGGGAAGTAGAAAATTTAAAATGAAGTTGAAACATTAAGAAGGAAACAGAAGAAAAAAAAAAGAAGTGTGATATTAAGAACAAAGATACTTGTGTTATTAAAACATCTTCTATGCTTTTGAGGCTAAGTTGGAGTCATATACATGTATGCAGATATCAATATCATGCAATAATGTCTACCAGACAAACCTTACTAGGAGGACAAGCATTCAAGCAGCTATAAATCGATGAATGAAACTCATACGAGTTGGGTGAGGAGGGGATGACATCAACCCAT
The DNA here is from genome assembly GCF_000226075.1 of Solanum tuberosum. Taxonomy (NCBI): domain Eukaryota; kingdom Viridiplantae; phylum Streptophyta; class Magnoliopsida; order Solanales; family Solanaceae; genus Solanum; species Solanum tuberosum. The sequence continues at coordinate 841,256 of NW_006239127.1, forward strand.
TCTTTTTCTACCATCTCCACATACTGATTTGGCTTTAAAATGGCTTCAAATTGAAGTTTGTCTATCTTCTTAGTCAATTTCTTTGCAAAATCGATGGAAAATACTATGTTGAAGTGTTCTTCCAAGTAGCCAGCATCCCTGAAGACTTGGATCCCCGCATTGGCTTCACGAGACTTAGTAAAACCAAGTAGCATCTCCCCATTTATGAATTCTTGATTGCCAGAGCATACCTGTATTGAAAGCCAACTGTTAACACGGTTTCATAGTAGTGCAAACCCACTGGTAATACGGACTCACAGAAGTGCAAAACCACTGATAACATCAATTAAAACAAGTGACTGATATAGGTTTAATTGAGATCCTTATACTGTCTCACTCTACTATCCATTCTTAGTTTTGACTCTTATGTTTTTGAACATCTCTTATTCGTTTTCCCCCTTTGGTGCTTGGGGCATGGGAGATGGGGGATGAGCCTCTTTAGATCCATTATAATGCTTGTTTTGGACCAGTTTGAAGCATTGTCTCAAGACATGACACTTAGCAAGGAAGCTAGTAACCCCAAAGGACTGAACAGTAACTGGTGATTGTTAGAACCAGAATTATCTCACGAATTCAATAATTCCCACCTTTATACTGAAAGCAAGGTTTAAAGAAAAGAGCCTAAGTTCCAAAAAATAGAGAACACCGATACACGGAGAAAATCGCAGCAAAATGAAGGATATCATGACATCATACTCCCACCTTTCCCTCAGCTACTTCCTCCCTAATGTCTAGTACAATAACCTGCAGATTCAAAGTATTGCTAGTTCCACCCTAATCCTATTACTTCCAACCTCTTCACGAACAAATGTGTAGAACAGTACTAACTAGTCCAATCACTAAATCAGCTAGGCATGGCATTCACCATCGTAGGTAACATAACCATCCTATCCAGCAATTCCACTACTTACTCTCCTCACCCTCCTTACAACTAAATACTAATAAATCTCCATAAGCATTTCCCATCTATAACACTGACATAAAGAGCTAGCTGTTTCCCGATAAAGTAAAGAGCTAGCTTTCTTACATGACACTGACATAAAGAGCTACCTTTTTCCTGATAAAGTAAAGAGCTAGCTTTCTTACATGACATTCGAAATTACATCTGTGAGTGGACAAGGTAACTGCTATAAGCAATTGTTCAGCGGTTGATATTTTTCAAAGAAATAAACTATGTACCTTTTAAACTAAGACTTTTTAAAGTTACACATGAATCACTATTTCCCTATAATAGTGATGAAGATCCTACTGGTTCACATTTTTTATGTAAATGATGTTGGAAACTAAATTACCATTACCACCTTCAGAAAACTTTCTTCTATAATATAATCCAGGTCAATGCAATAACTACCGCCAACACACACACACACAAAAAAAAAAGAGATGAAGAGGGAAATAAAAAAAATAAAGGCTGGTGCTTGAATTGCTTCTAAACACTGGCAACACATGTATTTTATAGAAAACTTCACATGCATACATCAATCCAACTGCTGGTGATGAAAAATATTTCAGAATAAGTGTTATCACTTTCATCAATTGACTTAAAGATGGAGTAGACAGGAATATAAGGAATGTATATTTGCAGCCCTTTTCGAGAATCACTACGGAGATTGTTCTAAGCAAAAAAAGAGCACAACCAATTCTCTAGGCTTTCTTCATGCATGCCGAATTAACAGTTAACACTTAAGACAGATCTATAAGGACAAGAAAAAGAAGTATACATGCTATTTAACACGCCAATTGCAGTTAGTCGGAAGTCAAATGCAGAAGTCAACACCTAGCCAATATCTGAACTCTCACCTGAATATACTCCACGCCCATCACATGTAAATGCTCTAGTAGGTTCTGTGATGAGAGCAAAGTAACAATTCCTGCAGATCCAGCTGGTCTTTGGAGTATCTCCCATGGTGATTTCATTAAAATTTTATGTTTGTTTTCTTCTTCCTGAGAAGCACTGACAACAGGGAGCTTCTCTTCTTCCAAGAACCAAACCTGTGAATGATTCAAATGATGTAAAAACTAAGAAACTGCACGCAGCTAGACCTATTATCATGTCAATAGTGATGATAAAATTGTGAAAGAGAAAATGGACATAGTTTACAGAAAACAATTAAAAAGTAATGCAAATAAAATCATAGATAAACGGTAGTTAAGTAGTCCTATCTCAGAAATTGTTCCAACCAACCAAAATTAACGATATCCGGAAGTTGCTTGAATGCTTGATAGGAGAAACTTATCCACTTTTTCATAGATATAATAGTTTCAAATCTAGATGAACTGGCTATAAGCATGCAATAGAACTTCCCTCAGCGGATTGCTTTATTTGGCCCAGGCCCCAGGGTAGGGATTTTCTAGAATAAGGATATGGAACACGATTAGACCATTAAAATAACTTATTTTTCACAATTGAGGTTCATCTACATGACTTTAATGAAGTCTAGCCTCATCAATAACGCTTAGAGTCCCTATATCTGTTTTAAAGCATGACTGGATGAATGAAAAAGTTCCAGTTAAAGACCAACCAAGTGGCTCATCTATACGTTCAGAATTAGATTGAGGCAATCAAAGTGCTAACAGTAATTCTCAGCTAAATGTGTGCTTTAGTAACATTTATCCTAAAGCAATGAAGATACGATGGTGGAATGTGAAATAAATTCCTTATAGATCATTATGACCAAGCTTCCTAACTGTCACGTAACTAATTACATAGCCAAAGTACATGCATCTAACCTTCTCAGAGTCGAAAGAGAAGTAGTCATGATCCATGAACAATTGTTTGAGATATTCAATAGATTCAGCAGGACACACCACTATAAGAGGTACAGAGGGCCGGTCCTCCATCTGCAATTGACAAGAAAAATTTCAAAACATGATGAAAAGTAATTCTCTCCAGCAAGACAAGTAATATCCCTTCTTCATGAGAACATCAAAAACTAGAGTAAATGGACCTTTAGTCAATCAGCTCGAATGTGAATTACACTTGCATGTATACAAGTCTAGGAAAAAACTCATAATCTACACGTCCCAAACTTTATCAGGATCATCTGATAACAATATAATGCATGTGTAATCTACTTTCAAGCAATTGGCTGCTGGGAATAAAGTGACAACTACACGGTAGATATACTTCACTCCTGATAGGCATATAGGAAATAGCAGTTCAATTTACAGAACATAATACCGTCTCTAGTTCTACTTCTGAAGGAAGGACTACCTTGAGCAATCTGTGGCTGTCATTTAGCAATGCCTTGACGTGCAGATAAGCAATCTCCTCATGAGGCCCAGCAGGTTTACTTTCTGTCAAAGCTAAAACAATCGCAACCTTGCCAGAAGATATGAGGCAATGACCCTGCTCTTGAACTTTAGAACCAATGCTTGAGTGTTCAACATTTTCTTTAGAGAAGAATTCTTTGGATAGTTTTAATGTATTGTTTACTTGTAAAGCATTAACAAAGTCTGGAAAGCTCCATCTGCCGCAAGGAAAAATATTCAAAATTCAAGGCAAATGATAGTATTTCTCCAACCAACTCCCAAAATAAAGAAATAAGAACGAGTATGATCATGAGATAAGGCCATTTGTTATATATAAAAGTCAATATCAGGTAAAAGAACCCAGTTCTAGACATCACCCAACCAGTATACTGAGCCTAAAGCCCACAACTAATTTGCATTAAAAAGATGAGATTTCTAGCTTTGTGTGGTCTTCTAAAAAACTCTTCACCGGGACCTCGTCCCATATATCTTTCAGCACTACCAATTTTGAACAGGCCACCGCAGGAGATTAATTAGAAATACATAATCATCCAAAGCACAGGTCAATTTGTGTCTATGGTTATTGTTTCTTCCTTTCGTTCTTCTTTCATTTTGGGGGGGGGGAGAAGTAGGTCGCTTTGGTTGTTTGCTTCTAGTTATACACCGATTACCACAAACCGTGGAAAAGATAGGGTCTCAAAAAGAATCCTAACTTTTTCCCTTGCCATTGTACTAAGCATTTAGAATATGGGATGTCAGTGTAAAAGAATGGTTAACCTACTTAAAGCATGTATGACATACACTTCGCAGGATTAGAAAAGGCTATATAATGACAAAAGACAGGAAATTAACTAATAGCTGCACCTCTTATATGGAATCTTTTTATTCTGCAAGGCATGCTGAAGCAAGATGGAATTTACATCAACTATCTGATTTGCAAGGAAGCTCCTTTGGTTTTTCTCTCCATATCTGAAACCATGAAATATATGATCTTGTTCCATTTCATGCAATATTTTCTTGGCTGCTATGAGGCGTTTCTGAGACTTTTTTCTCTCTTTCCATTCCTGAAAAAGCAGAAGGTAAGTAGGCCAAACACGCTAGATCAATGCTATAGATTTAGTACCTACGACAATCACAGAGGAGCACCGGAGAGAAAAGCAACTTTAGAGGCATTACTTAATGACCAGCACTCATCTGGAACAGCTAAGTATGAACTCTCCATCAAGAATTACTTTGTTGTTGAGCTCGGATAAGAAAATTATGATATCTATTAATGATAGTAACTGCACTACATTCTTATGAGTGCACTACATTCTTATGAGGAGAAGTGGGTAACCATTTATTTTAGATGTTAAAGAATTTATCCTTCTGCATAAACCAAATTCACCCTGTTCTTATCTCACCATTGTGGAGTGAACAACTATTCATGATGTGAATATATGGTGGCGCAACCGCCATCTTCTAACAAGTGGCTACAGTCATCTAACTTCACTTTATACGGGAACTGTTATTTGCAGATAATTGTCAATTGATTAAATGAGGGAGTGAGTCAATGAAAAGTTGAAAATATCGAAAGACACTCCATTAAGTAAGGGTTTTAGGATAAGTAAGAACTAATACACAAGTTTTGCCTCCATAATAAGAATGAAGGCAAAGTGAGGTTCGATGTAATTGTGGTGCCCAAATGCAGAATCTTTTTAGATTTTTTTTTTTTTTGGTGAAGTAATTAAATTGTATTAGAAAGGCATCAAGGAGCAAAGGTTACAGCTAAAAATAAAGTTGCTTCAAACATGAAAATAACATGAAGCTAACTGAGCAAAAGCCTGTAAAGCAGCCATAAAGATAAACCCCCTTAAACTTGGCCTTAAAAGAAAAAAGACATGATAGGTGAAGATATAACACAGAGAATAAAAATAGGATGACTGAAATGAATAAGTGATGTGGATTTCCGTGCAACTACAACGTACCTAACAAAATTTTATTCAACGGCAGTAAGGCTAGCAATGTTATATTGGAGTAAATGTTGGGTTTCTATGGTCTTGATAAAAAAAAAGTTAGGCTGCTAAGGTCTAATTATTCATAGGGTGAGTGTCATACAAATGTGAACATTGAGATGTATTTGTCTTTAAAAAATGTTGGGCAAGATTAGAAATGATTACACCTGGCAGAGGATGCAAGCAACACACATAGGATAAGATAAGAAACCACCTATTGGCAAGATGTGGTCTGAGTTTTGCAAATAACAAGCATCATCGGGAGTAATGGAAGGAAAGTTCTCTTATGGCATGACAAATGGATAGTCCACAATCATCCAAAAATACAACTCCTTTTGGTTTTTCAACTTGATTCAGTATCCTGAAGCTACTGTAGCAGAATCCAGGGACTGTGAGATATGGAACATCAGATTCAGAAGACATTTCAATGATTGGGAATTGGTGACAGTTGCTGAATTTTACAGTACAATTGGGAGTTTTCAGGGACTTCCCTGTGAAGATAATAGATTCAAATGGGATGAACAAAGTGGAGGCTTCTATACTGTCAAAGTGCCAGGACGATATGAAAGAGATGAACAAAATGTGTTTTGAGGGCAGCTATAATTCCTTACCAAAAATCTAAGGAAAACTATAATTTTTTGGTTAATTACTTCCAAACTGAAGGTATTGTATCTGGTCTACCCCTGAAAGAGGTGTGTAGCAAGACGAGGATGGCAGAAGGGTAAAAGGAGTACTAGAGAAGGCGCCAAGAAGAAGACAAAGATACGAAATTAAACTTGACTGCTTTACACACATCTGTAATTGGTCAAATTTATAAAGTAAACCACACAAGAGTAACTTGTAACCAATAATGAATATGAAAGAACCCAATCAGAGTACTTCAGAAAAGGTAGCTATAATTTATTTGAAAATGGCAAAGTGACTTCTAAAATGATTAAGAAAGCACTCTGATTCTAGAAAAGTGAACAAAAACAAAATCAACTCATAAGGTGTTGCTTCTCTAGAAAAGATAAATAAAATTTCTTTTAAAACAAATTATGATTTCTGAAACCACACTGACAGCACTCTGCAATAGCGTGTGACCTATATGATAAATTCTGGCAAAATGGGAGAAATAAGAAAAGCAACTCACAAGCTGTCGCCTCTCTTTCTTGGACCTCTCATCTGCACGGATGTTTAATTCTAAAAGACCCTTTGGAGGTGTAATCAGCATTTCCCTTTTACTCAAATCAATATTTGGAACAATTGCTTCAACGAAAGGGACCCATACAAGAGGACCAGATGCACTTCCTTCCAACTGTGGTCTTGCATTTCGATCCGGTAGAAGCTCAACATGTAGGAGATCACTAGCTCCACTGTTGAAAACATTAATAACAGTTCCTACCAGTTCTCTAGTTTCCTGGAGCACATAAAAATAGAAGATCCCTTTTAAGTGCCACTCAGCTCCAATAGAAATTAAACTAAAGAACCATGTACCTTTTATGAAAGTCAGAAGCCGTGGAAAACAAACCTTTAGAAATACTTTCATCCCAACAAGGTCAGGGGTGTAAAATTCACCTTCCTCCAGGATTGGTCTATCTTCATCCTTCACCAGTAAGGCCGACCCCACAAGTTTTTGAGCCTGAGGAAAATCGAGAAAACAAGATATATCAAACGGTCATGCCCTAAGATAAAGATCAAGTCCATTTCCAAAATATGTCTCAGGTAATACATAAAACTGGCATGAGAGTTGTAGTAATGGTTCCGTATTTAATGGGCGGAGTGAAATTTGCCTTTTTATTTACAAAAGATGAACCAAATATTTTCGATTCGGTAATAAAGTCATATAAAATTCTTCCAACTTTCGTACATGACACTGCCACTTTGCCGTATTGAAATACTGTGATTGTACATGCATGATTTAAAATTGATTTAACATAGGAAAGATAAGGCCATAATAATCAAAAGACATATTTACTGCATTCCATAATATATGAGGAAAAACAATAGTGTGGGTTGTGGAAACCCAATGTACGGCATAATTACACTGAGATCACCTGCTCTATTGTGCTAATCTCGTGGAATTTAAGTATCCAACTCTTCTGTCCTGGATGACCTCTTCCCTCCACTAGTTCGATTTCTTGAATCATATCTCTCCCTGTAACTTGCTGCCTCAACCATCGTCTTCCTGGCTGAATTAAGAGTGAATTCATGAAAAGGATATTCTCAAGCAGGCCAAAAACGAGAAACCAGTCCCATTATTAAGTTCCTGATGCTTTCTACCTGGGAAAATCGCAATTCAGGGAAATCAGTTGTCGCTTTTACTCGAACCTCTCCTTGAAGCCCATGAACACTATATATGTACCCAGTTTCAACAAATAATCCCTCTGTCTCACTAGCCTCCACGATCTCTTCGGTAGCTGAAATGAACAAACATTAAAGGTAATTAACTTGAGGACCAAGTGACTTTGCAGAAACTATTAAGAAAACTTTCTTGTGAATGAACACTACTGTGATACTCTAGCATAATTAAGATGCTTGACAGTCTAAGCAGTGCGTTCTGTAACTGATAACCAATTCACATGACTTGGTATATCATGATGAGTAACAAATATGTAGACAGCGTACATTATAATGAGATGATATCTTTCCAGGAAGAACATCATATATGATTTTTCTATGTTATGTGATTAACTTGATTCGGGGAACTTTTAACTGGAATTTGTAACAATTTACAAATTCAAAGATTACCTCACACTTGCTTAAGCTTAAGGGTGTAGAATTACAACAATCACAAGATGTAATACTTAAGATAGCTCAAATATACAAAATATACTTGCAGATGATAAAACTAATGATTAGCCGGTGTGTCATTGAAGGAAATAGCCCAAGTGAAATGTCAATAGAACAGTAAATAACAGCACAAAATTCAAGGTTTTGCTCAATTCCAAAACTTCTATTAAACCTAGTGCCTTCTGATGGGTCGTGGTCATTGTACCTTGTTTGGGATTGGCTAGAAACATGAATATGTCTTGAGTTACCCGTTCATGTATATTCAACCTACCAAAAGAACAAATATTCATCTCCTACTGTACTTTTGCATCTTTTGCCTTAGATAATGATGCTCTCACTTTCGATCTTTGGTATGGGTTCTAAAGCAATTGTCAGAGTGCAACTACAAGATTAAGTATGAAGCCAGAAGTGTGTCACCTCGGGACAAAGCCACATAATATGAGTTGCCAAGACGCTTTACTTCCCTACGCAAGACATAAATAGCAAACTAAAAAAAGCAAAAGATCTGACCCAAGAAATCAATTGATATGAGATAAATCTACCTTACATTAATCTGATAATGTGTTGCCAACATTAACTTAATTTGCCTAACTGTGAAGTAATGACTAACTTAAGTACAAATAACAATTGAATTATCTGAAGATGCTACTGCTTCAAAACTAGAACCAACAAATAGACAAACCACAGAACAAACTTACAAAAAGAAACAAAACGAAGACGAGAAATGTAGAAATAAGCTGAACTGAGAAGGACATGTCCAATGTTTAAGTCTCAAATCCCATATTATGTACCTATATTTTCATACTAAGCAGCATGTATTCAGCAGAGGCCTCCGTGAGGTGGAGGTAAGGTATGCGTACACTCTACCCACTCCAGACTCCTCCCCCCGTGGGACTACACTGGATATGTTATTGTATTATTCAGCAGCAACAACTACTACTACTACTTGTTAATCCTCAACATCCATTCACCCCATATATGGACCCATTTCACTCCAATACTCAATAATTTGTCTTTAGAACAAATTAAGGGTTCTCTGAAAAATTCGGATTCTATAAATCTCAGAGCCACGGGCTTATTTCTATATTGACATACAATCTCTAAACCAAACCAAGAGGATCTTACGAAGCTGGCTGGACACCACTTCATCAGAACATAATACTAATGATAATTCAAAGGAACATAAAATCCACAAAAGCAAAGCATAACTTCTTGAGAGCATATTTCACAATTCTGTTGAAAACAGTATACTTGGAAGTGAGTAATTGCTGATACTACCAAAAAAACACAACCCCAATTCGGAAAAAGTCAGAAAAAATCAAAGTAAGCATTAATGGAAACTCAAAAATCAATAAAGATTGAAACTTTAATGGAAAAAAAGAATTACCAGTGCAGTTCAGCAAAGGGAAGGTAGTGTTTCGGTGAAAATGGAAAATCTTCAAGCTTGATGGATTTTCCAAAAACCCAATTCTTTGATTTCGAAAAGGAAGTGTTAGTCTTTGAGAACAGCAGAGACCAACTGGAGCAGAGATAGAATTTGAAGAACAGGAAAGAGCAGAGGAGCCTTGCATGTTTTCTGATAACACCCAAGAAAGAAAGAAAAGAGTACTGAAATTTGAAAAGAACAATGAAAAAAATCTTGCAAGATAGAATCTTTAGCAGAGAAAATGACATAAATAATCCATTAACTATGGGAGCAGTCTAAAATGGTCACTTGACTATAAACCTTAACAAATTTATTCCTTTAACTATTCAAAAATTTATCAGCTTTGGTCTCTTAATTATATATTTATCGGTTTTAGTCCTTTAACTATAAACTTACCGATTTTAGTCTTTTAAGTATTCAAAAACTTATCAGGTTTGGTCTTTGTCCATTTTTTAAATACAAATAGCTTAAGTTTATATTAACAGAATTTATGCCTCGAGAAATAAAATCCTTTAGCAATTTTTTATGTTGTTTCTCTCTCTCCGCTATTTTTTTTTCAAATTAACCTTATGCGAAGAACCTTAACCTCAACGTCAACGATTTAAAATAAAATTCACGAGGAAAGAAAATGTGAGTCATAATTTTATTCAACAGAGTAAAATGAAGCATATTTATTGTTACTAAGCTTTATTATAAAAAGAAAAAAAATTATTACCCGTTAAATTCAAAGTTTGTACTCCAACGACTTCATTGAACGAAATTTGTTTAATTTTTCAGAATTGAAATTTATAAAATGGTAGATTTGCAATTTTTTTAATTTTTTTAAATAGATCAATTTTATTATTCTATTCATTTAATTTTACGTAAAAAAATTTGAGTAAATTAAATAAAATACGCACTATATAGAATATTCAAGTGGGAATTCAAGTCATTAACAACAATTATATGCTTAATTTTACCCTCTATTAAATAAAATTAGGACTTATATCTTCTTTCCTCGTAAATTTTATTTTGAATCGTTGACGTTATTGTTCTTTTCATAAGAGTAGTTTGAAGAAAAAAGGGTGGGGATAGAGAAACAACTTTAAAAATGGGTTAAAGATTTAATTTCACAAATATTTCCGTTAATATAAGCCTAAACTATTTGTAATTAAAAAATGGACAAAAACCAAACCTGATAAGTTTTTGAATACTTAAAGGACTAAAATCGATAAGTTTATAGTTAATGGACTAAAACCGGTAGTGTATAGTTAAGGGACCAAAGCTGATAAGTTTTTAAATAGTTAAAGAACTAAATCTGTTAAGTGTATAGTTAAGGGACCATTTTAGACTTACTCATATAGTTAAGAGACTATTTATGTCATTTTCTACAACACTTTCTGCAGATAGTACATGTTGTTAATGAATTTATTTTGAAATAATTATATTATTTTATTATTATTTTATTATATTAAACATAAAACAGAGATTAGTATAGTAGATGTTATCATTGAGTTTTGGGCTAAAATTATCCTTCATTTATGAGGGTAGGTCTATTTTGATCCTTTATATATAATCCACACTTCGTGAGGAAAAAAAAACCTAAACTCTCTATGAAAAGTTTTATTCAGCCGCAACAAGAAGAGAACTCAAGTGAACTTCGAGTAATGGTTATTAGCTAATTTTTACTAGAGATGGATTCTTGCACATTAGAGACATTGAGAGGACGCTATGTAAGGATCTGCATACAGATCCAAATTGAAAGCCCTATATAAAACGAGGTAAAAAATGGGAGCCGCACCCAAAAGATGATTTATGAAGGTGAAGGCATACTTTGCACAAGCTATGGGAAATTGGTCATATTCAATGGAACTACCAACACTCGGGAAAAAAAAACATTACAAGCAGACTCCACCAACCCACAACAACCCCAGAACGCAGAAGAAGCTTGGCACATTGTCATCTTCCCAAAGAAAAGAAAAAACATTAACAAACAAATGCTACTACATTTCAATAGGGGAGACAATCAAGGAAATTCTCCAATACATCGGTAAGTAATTCAATGTCCAAACCAGGTACGTTCTTGAACTATAATAGTTTCATTAATATTGATAACTTTGAACGGAAAAAAATGTTAAACAATGTTCAATTACTCCAAAATAAAAAAAAATAGAAAAGGAAAATAAATTATTAGCTACAAATACCAAAAATAACTAAACCAACTCGAAATCATATACACATCTTCCAACCAACACCATTAATGAGACTAACTCCATGAAATTCGAAAGAAATCCTTCTAATATTTTCCATTTGAGGAGTGTTATCAAATGGAGTAATTCAAGTCCTAACAAGGATAATCTTATTAATGATTGGGTCTCATTGGTACTCAGACTAATAATCTCTCTATGCTCTCCAAGGACTCTCCAGAAACTATCCCATGAAAACCACCGCCACTATCCCTTCTAATCTCTGCAACCCCTATGCAATAGTGGATAATCATCACCATGATTCAATTTGGGTGACTACTAATGTCATCTCAATTAACTCCTAAAAATCCTCATTTTCTATGGAAGATGGAAGCAAAGTGTCATGCCCAAACTCAAGAGGCGCAACTGGCTCCTAATGCTAGAACTCAGGTCCAAGCCGACCCTACTAAACCATTTGCTACTAGCGCATAGCATCCACACGCAATCAAAAAAATAAATAAGTATATCTCGGCTTAAAATTAAGCCATCGACCGGCAAGGCCCTTTCAACAGATCTATAAAAGAAACAACTACTCCCAAGAGTTTATATAAAGAAATAGTCAATTAGCACAGAATTCCTGATTGGGCCGTCGCGGCCACCATGATCTCTATAGCGAAACTGAAAGCAGGTATATATCAATACAATACATCAAACAACTAACAAGCATCAACAAACCAACAAACTAGGCCAACATGGCCATAACGTAGTTGTACACCCCACACATTAGTCTGCAAGCCTCTAAGAGTAGTAAAGATTGGCGGGACAAGACCCCAGCCTACCCATAAAAATATATACAACAAAAGCAAACAAACCTCCCAACTCTGGCAGCTCTGGAGAAAAGGGGCTAGCCAACTAGATAAAAGTCGATCCTACTACTGAGGAAGTCTACTGGGTTGTTTGTCGAGTCCTGCATATATGAATGCAGCTCCCCCAAGCAATGGGGCGTTAGTACAAAATAATGTACAAAGTATGAAAAGCTATAAACTAAATCAACAAGTATCATAATATACCAAAAGCAATCAGGTAAGGAAATCAAATTTAGATAAGCATCCTAACCGACTACTAAATCTAAAAAATACAATAATGATCAAACAACAACCTAACCAAGCCCCCAAAAGCTCGGTAGGTACAAACAACATACCACCTACCTAGGCCTCCAAAAGCCTAGAAGGTGTCAAATCAATCTACATAACCCTATTGGTAGGCCTTTGTCTTTGTAAAAAGTCACATAGCCCTTTTTGACAATGATATAGCCCCGTAGGCAGCGCATATCCCTCTTAGGCAACAACATAGCTCTATGGGCTGTACGTATCCCTCTTTTGCATCACATAGCCCTGTAGGCAACACATAGCCCTCTTTGGAGTCAAAATAGCCCCGTAAGCAACACGTAACACTCTTTGGCATTAATATATCCCCGTAGGCAACACATATCCATCTTAGGCAATAACATAGTCCTATTAGACAACATCATAGCCCTCTTAGGCAGTTCATAAGCTCAACAGCTAACCACAATAGCCCCAAGAGCGACAATAATAATGAATAAGCTAAAAGGTGAGCAATTTAGCTATAAACAATATATATATATATATATATATATAGATTCCAAGTCGTTCCTAACTCAGGGTCATTCTTAACAGATTATAAGTCCTATAATGACGGTTTATAACCACTCAATCAGCCAACCATTCACAATTACACCTACAAGATCACCAACATTAACTACCCTACTATATCTTCCCCCAAGCTCTAAGGAAACATGCCGAACGAAGGGAATAGCTTTAACATATCTTTTCCTTTGTAATTTATGCTGAAAATACCTCTGTCTGCACCACTACAACACTAAAAAAAAGGTGAAATCAATCAGTAATTAAGGACAAGAATTACTACGACAATCGATACAGATTCCTATCATAAATTACTATCCAAGACCTAAGGTATCCATAAACTAATAAAAGATGGTTTCTACCTTTCTTTACACGCCTAGAACACTTAACTAAAAATCAAACCACTAAAAAAACTATGCGGCCACAACCTCCACGGAGCTACACAAATCAATTCACTGTAAAAACTATACCAAAACGACGAGCTCGCGAAGTAGGGCAATTTTTTATAAGGAGCCAATAAGAGATCATGAACACACAAGGATGATTTGAGGAGAATTTCTCTGGTTTTCATGGGTTTCTTACGAGTTTGAATGAAGAAAAATGAAGAAGATGCTATCTTATAGGCTTCCACCGACTTAGGGGACCCACCTCATGTGCCTGCTTGCGCAGTCTTGCGAAAACGTGAATATCTCTCTATTATGAAGTTGTATGAACAAACCGTTTGATGAGTTGGAAACTAGACTCGTAGACCTTTGATTTAATGGGTTGTGGGGCCCATAACCCTTTATAGATTGGGAGAAAAATCCTGAGATATTTGACCCAAATTTCAGAGAAATCTTTAAAAAGGAACTTACGATAACTTTCGCCAACTTTTATTTTGCGACTTACCTTACTTCAAAACTTGAGATACAGCCCTTGAACACTTAAAATATGACATACCACATCATTTTTAATGTATTACTCACCCTCTTTGTCTTTCCACAAAGGTACGAGTTAATTTAGATGTTTCGAAAAGTCGAGGTGTTACACAAAGCTCCCTCAGACCCATCCATTCCAAAAAATGATTTTTCTACTCTTACGAATGACAACCTTATCAACACCTCCCTTTATTTTCATCTTAAAATCACCACCTCCATATCTCTCCTCATCCTTGTGGCTGGAGATGGCAATGTAGAGAAGATCAATCTGTTTCTAAGTGGTCATTGGGGACCTACCAGTGACAATGATAATTCAAGACCCATCATATCTGGCACATTTGGTCAAGGAAGGACTGGACCATGCAATAGAGAGTCTGTGAAATGTGGTCGGTATAGAGTCAATCTCTACTACAAACATAACTATAGGAAATACAGGAGCCCATGTCCCTAAACTAGATGGACTTCTTGATGTCACAAATATTTCAAATCTTGACATTCTTCATGTTGTCCCTTCCATCCCAATCGACCATGAACCTCTCATTTGTGCCATAGTCGCATAAGAAAATTCAAATGTCCAGCGAACAACAAGAGACAAATGGAAAAAGGGTAGGAGAATGACCAGTCACAAAAATATCAAGGAGGAGCTGGAACTCCTCCTAGACTCTTTTATGGAACAAAAAGTTCAAGTCATCATGTTGGAAAAGCTGCTTCTGAAGAGTTCAAAGAGCTTTCAAGCAAATCCATGGTAGTATATTGTCCCAAAGAGATAACCAAGTGCTCGCTGAACTTGAGAAGGGAAACACGTCATATGAGGTAGCATAAAAAGCTTTGCAGTAGCCACTTGATCTTTCCATGAGAAAAAAGGGAGAAGTCTAATGTTGAACCCACCCTTAACAACAAATTTGATGAATTTCATAATTTGAAATATTGGGAGTTCTAACAACACTAGTTTTATGCATTAGTGTGTGGCGATGGTGAAAATGCATAACCCTGATATGTTTGTTCTTCTATGAACTAGAATGGGTCAGCATAAATGACTCACTGAAGTCTTCAAGTTCGACTCCCAGACTCAACCAGATGCTGATGGACTATCCGGGGGTATTGTTATCATGTGGAAGAAGTGACACCAACATCACTCCTCAAAGCATTCATGTTATGGTCTAGGTAATCTCTAAAACCAAATTTTGGGTTTTTTCAGCAATCTATGCCAGCAATGACTACTCCATTAGATCTGCTCTACTGAAAGAACTTAACAACTTAGCTAGGAGTATTAATGGGGATAGGATCATTAGGGTGATTTTAACGAAATTCATAAGGCTAGTGAGAAGTTTGAGGGAAAAGACATTAATAACCTTAGGGCTAATGCTATTAGAAGTTTTTTTGGATTAATAAGATGTACATGAACAAACATAGTTTTCTCCTTGAGAAATTAGACATTGATAAACATTCTTGGATTCTCAAGTATCCTCAAGCAACAATTACCTATCTGTCTAGAACTAAGTCTGATCACTGCCCCCTCCAAATCAGACTTTGGACTCTTTAGGCAGCCAATTGTATTTGGGAAGACTCTGGCAACATCCTCCTTGAGCAAAAGCTTATTGATCTCCTCCCACATGTATTTTCACTTTGCAAAATTCTTGTCCACAGAACTATCCTCGTCTAGTAATCATAGCAGGACCCCGGAGCAAGATCACACCCCTCCCCATTCTGGCCTTGACTCTTCCCGAGAGACACTGAAATTATCCAAGCTTTATATTCATTTAGAACTTTTGAAACTCCAGGGCCTGACGGCCTCCACCCTCTTTTCTACTAAAATTATGGCATGAAATGGGTGAAAATGACAATGAGGTGATTGAAAACAACATTATGCCCAACCACATGAATATTACCCTTGTTTGTCTTATTCTTAAATGCTCCAATGCTACCAACATTAAAAACTACAGACCTATAAGGCTTTGCAACACTGTGTACAAGTTTGTTACAAAAATAATAGTAAATAGAATAAAGTCATTTTATTCCCATTATTATTGCCCCTAACCAAGTAAGATTCTTTTCCAATAGAACAATTGTTGATAATGCAATCATTGTCTAGGAATCCATCTCTTACTTTTAGAAAAAGAAAGGGAAAATTTGTAACGTGATTCTCAAATTAAAATAAACCTGAAAAAGTTTTTAACAAGTTTGAATAGTCTTACATCAAAGACTATCTCTTGTTCTTCAATTTTCCTAAAAAAAAACATAGTAATCTCATTATGTCCTGTGTCAGCACTAGTTTCTTATCGGTCCTAGTTAATGGAGAAAAAACATATTTCTTCAATCATTCTCAAGGTATCGGGCAAGTAGACCCTATGTCCACTTACCTTTTCATCATTTGTATGGAAAGACTCTCCAGGGAAGGGAAATAAATAGGGTAGTCTCCAATAACTCTTGGTACCCCATCAAAACCATCACCAAGTGTTGGGTATGTAGCAAGAGTAATGGGAAATGGAGGGAAGATGAAAAGAGAGGAACTTGAAAAGTTGGGAACTTGAAGAGTTGAGAACTTGAAAAGTCCTCTTATGCTTTATTGAAAAGGCATTTGTCCCTCATCGGTGATGGAAAGAAAAATAGGAGAGTTTAAATATAGAAACACTCCTATTAATTGTTAAAAGGGTTGGAAAGAGGGACCCCCCTCGCGCCGTCGTCGTCGCTCACTCGGCTCGGCTTCGGGGATACTAGAGGGGAATAATTTCCTTAAGGGGACACTGTGCATTCAGTGGGCTTGATCTTTTTCTGATTTTGTTTTTCCAGATTGTGGTACGTTTTTTACAGATTTTAGTTTTGTCAATTAATTTCTGTTCATCTATTCTTACTGGTTTATTAAACTTTGGTTACTTCGTGTTTCTGCAAAGTTTATTGAAATCAGTAATTCTGATTTTTTTTAAACACAAATTGATAACACCAAAGTCCCCCAAAATTTTCCATATATTCTTTGCGGATGACCTAACTTTGTTTGCTAAAGCCAATGACTTCATGCAAGTATTGTCTAGAGATAAATTAAATATCCAAATAGTTCATGGGGGGAAGTGCTCACTAACAAATACTCTAATCATGTTATTGATTGGAGAAAGAAACCAATTTTCAGAACTTGAATGAAAGTGTATCGTGGAGAGATGGTGGGATACCATGGATGGACTAAGGTGGATAGTCCATACGGGTCAACTTTTTGAATCATAAATGGATACACCACTATGACTCCATCAGAAACATAATGCATGGGCCTCTCAATTTAAGAGGAGGACATGGTTGTTATCATTAATGGCAAATGAAACCTAGACAACATCTCATTCCAACTTGCTAAACGAAATCAAATCCAAGATTAACATTATTACTTTTTAACATTATTATATTAGAGAGATCAATAGTACGTGTTTCATTTTAGTAAAGGCAAAGGAATTAGATATGATCAGGATGACCAAAAGAAACTTACTCCCATAAATAAAGAATAATTTTAGTTTAAAAGATCTTCTCTTGTGTATTTTTTTTCTTTGTATTTTGATATATTGTTTACTTGAGTGAATGTTTATTAGAAATAATCTTTTTATCCTCACATGATAAAAGTAAAATTATATATGCACCACTCTTCTCAAACTCAATTTGTAATATATATTTTTTTACGATGCTATTATTGTATTGACTATTAAATAGAATATGAAAGTATTTTCACAATTGTGATATAAATAACTTATCAATATTTATAAAACTAGTCAAATTTTCAATTAAAAAATCGCTTCATCTTCCATTTGATTGTCATTCCAAGATTCTGGCGGGCATAAAAGCATATTCTTCTATACTTATCACCCTAAACTTTATTCTTATAAATTTCTTCATGTTATACCTAACATTAAATAATACAAATAGTATAATATAGCATATAGTTTTATAAATATTGATAAGTTACTAATCAATTTTTGGATTATACTAATATTAAGATTCTAATTTAAGGCACAAAGTATTATTATATAATATAAGAAACATTAATTGGTTCAGTTTCTTTTTGAAAAAGACAAGTTAATACACAATTAAAGTTATACTAATAATTTATTTTAAAAAAAATACTTGTGATTGTACCGCTTAATCTGATTGGTGTTTAAAATTAATGTACTTAATTTCGTGATTAAAGTGACATTACTAATTTTAATTTAGTTATATTAGGTGTCAATCCTAAAATTCAGCACATAAATGTGAATATGCTATATATGTTGTTGAGTGCTCTATTTTTCTGTTTGGATGTTATTGACATAATTATTTATATATAAAAGTATAAAAAAAAAGATTTGATTTGAAGATTGTCACCAAAATTTGTTCCAAATAAAATGTATGCATTTGGAACAATTTTTGGTAACAACCTTCGAATGAATTTTTTTTTTTTTTTTTTTAACTTTTAGAAGTATATAATGATTATGCCAAAAATATTCAAACAGAAAAGTAGAGTATTGCAACAGCAGATCAGGTTCACGTTTATGCGATAAATTTTAAGATTGACACCTAATACAACTTAATTATAATTACTAGTGTCAGAACATAACAAAATTGAGCTTCTTAATTCTAAACACCAATCAGATTAAACGGTACAAATCATATAGTACATTTTTAAAAATAAATTATTTGTATAATTTGATTGTGTAGTAGCTGTATTTTGAATCAAATGATATGCATTAGTTGTTTCTATTAGTAGTATCAAAATTTATCCCAAAATAAAACTAAAAAAAACTCGTAAGTTTAGATTTGTACTTATTTCCCGTTGGCGTTATTAGCTCTCATATGGATCTCCGATTAATTAAAATTTATGTGTTATATATTTATTAAGAAATTTTTATTTTTATTTTTTATATTCAAAATTCAAATTCAATTATTTGGTTAATGAAAACGATATTCTATTTATTTCACCATAATTTTTTATATTCTCCTTTACAACGACAATCTAACAAAGTTTCATTCACGAATATTTTTTAAACATGTCTCATAATCAGTATTTTCAAAAATATTTTCGGAGTGAGTCTTGGAGCAGGGTATATCAAAACTGTTCTAGGGTGTAAATGAAAGGCGTAAATTTTTAAGAAAAATCTCAAACCGTTATGAATCGATAATTCAATATATAAAAAAAAACTTAAAATAATTACCAAAATCACTAAATAAATAACCTATTACTAATAAATCAATATATTTTTGTCAATTTGAATTATCAATTTCGATTCAGTTTTGAACCGCTCTACTTTTAGGTGACATTTTATATCATTTTGATTTTTTTACCATTCTGATATTGTGATATGATAAATATTAGTAGTATATAATTTTTTGCATAACTTGTAACTTTCACATTTTTCAATTGAAGAAAATTAACCCAATATTTAAACTCGAGAGTTGATTGACTTTGATCGATAAAGGGGATTAAACAAGTTATAACCGACAGAGTAATTGAAATAAAATAACTAATCCTAGTAGCACAAACTAAAGTTATGCATTAGCTATGATATTGTTTTTGTATTAATTAAACTTTTTATGAAGTATTTTATATTTTCATCTTTAATTAAATGTAAATAGCATTGTTACTTGTAATTATTATTTAGTCACGCAAAGTAACCTTCAACTTAATTACATGATGTGAACAAATTTAATTTGTCTTTTATGAATTGTTTGACTGTGGTATTTTAAGTAAATAATCTCAATATAATTAAAGATAATATTTCTCGTGTCTCAGTTTATGTAGTTTAGTTTGAATTTGAAAATTAAACAATTGTATTTTTTATTGTGAATTTGAATATAAAAATATATAAATTTATTTGAAATTAAACAAAAACTATGTGAATATGTATGATTGGAGATTTGGAGAATTTATAGTTTTTTAATGTATATTTTATTTCAAATGAATTTATATATTTTATATTCGAATTCACAATAAAAATTTATTTGTTCAATTTTGAAATTCAAACTGAACTACATAAACAGAGACACGAGGAATATTACGTATGTTGAAATTATTTACTCAAAATACCACCATCAAACAATCATAAAAGACAAAGTGAAACTGTTCACATCATGTATCATGTGATTAAGTTGAAGGTTACTTCGCGTGACTAAATAATGATTACAAGTAACAATGCCATTCATATTTAATTAATGATGGAAAATCAAGGTTATTTGCGTGACTAAATACTGATTACAAGTAACATATAATGCTATTCACAATTAATTAATGATACAAAAAATCTTAATTTCTCAATTGAACGTATTATCACATGGTATAGATTGAGATTAATTAATTATATACAAATCTGCCAATAACAACACATGAAACCATTAGTTTCCTAATAGATAGTTTAATATTAATACATAAATGATAAAAAAAAAAAATTGTATCGATAACTTACACCAAATTAATATAACTTATTATAGTAGTAAAGTAATTTAGTAAAATATAATATCTTTTAATTGATTATAATTAAATAGAAAATTATATATATACACAACATTTTAATTTCACTAAGTAAGATTTGGAGAGATATAATGTATGTATATTTTATCTTTACATTTTGCTCGTCTTGAATAAATTGTAATAGAATACTAAATAATAACAAAATTATTACGTAACATTTTTTAAAATACAGAATTAATACATCTTAATTCGTTGTCATCTTATCCCACCGATTTGATAATATAAAAGACTATTGAAATTAATTGCCCAGTTTAGTAATTATCCAGATAATTAATACATGTCAATATATTGATACAAATATTTGGAAGATTCATAAATAGTTAGAGAAATAAAATGAAAATCTCGTGCTCTGAAAAGATGCAACCAACTATTATTCATGTGATGATATGTTTATATATATAATTACAGAAATAAGAGTGAAAATCTCGTGTTCTGAAAAGAAACAACACAAATTCTTTTCAGAGCACGTGATTTTCATTCTTATTTCTTTAATTATATATAAACATATTATCACATGAATAATTGTTGGTTGTTTCTTCCAGAGCATGAGATTTTTATTTTTATTTTTATTTCTCTAACTGTTTATGAATCTTTCAGATATTTGTATAAAGATTGTTTTGGTCAAATTAAAAAATTAAATCACGTTTTTAATTTTAGAAGTTATTATAAATATTAGATATCAATTGCCTAATCTCGTCTACAAAATTAGGCAATATATGAAAAAATATTAAATTTGAATTTAATATTGTTTGAAAGGATATCTTTTAAAAGAATTATATTGCACACAAATAAAATCTAAATAATAACCTAAAAATAAAATATTTGAGTAAATTAACCTATGAAATGAACATTTATTTGAAAGCCTTTAATAGATTAAAACCTTGTCTACAAAATTAGGCAATATATGAAAAAAAATATTAAATTTGAATTTAATATTGTTTGAAAGGATATCTTTTAAAAGAATTAGATTGCACACAATTAAAATCTAAATAATAACCTAAAAATAAAATATTTGAGTAAATTAACCTATGAAACGAATATTTATTTGAAAGCCTTTAATAGATCAGAAAGTTTTAAATTTTATATTTGTCAAGTGATTAAATTAAACATGCATATATACATTTGATCATGATTAACTGATAGGTTTAGTAAGTAGAAAACATGACATGTATTTATTGATATGTGTTTAAAGTTGATCAAATGTCAAATTTTAATATTATAATAAATTATTATTAAAAATATTTACATTTGTGGAACTATTTTAGTACTAGAGTAATATTTACACTAAAAGTATATTAATTAATTAATCTGGTATTAGTAAAAAAAAAGAATAAATACCGTGAATTTATATATTTAATACAAACTAGATAGAGTGTTATATTAGAAGAATTTTTGTTTTTCATTTTTTTAACAATTTAAAGGTAATAAATTAATTAAATCTATGTAAATTAGAAATTCACATTTAAGCCATATCTTAGTGTTATTTATGCTTAAAATCTAATCAAAACCTAGGTTAAAAAATTAGTAAATTCATTAAAAAAAAAGTAGTTAATTCTTATATCCAACTTGTAAATCTATTAAAAAACGCAAGGTAAAAAATACATAATAATTCTCCTTAAATAAACTTTTTAACCTAATCGATTTAATCTTGGACAATAATTTGAATATGTTTGAGGAAGATTATGTACTTAAACATCTAAAAAAGCAGAAGCTAGTCATTATTTTATTAAAATATATGATCTCTATGTATTAAAACTTTTTTATTTTTAAAATATTTATTTAGCTACACGTACTTGCTACCTTTAAAATTCATATTTACAAATTTACATTAGCTAATGATATTCCAAAATTTTCTGCTATGGCTAAAATTTAGTTGATTCCCGCCTTTTTGGGACAATTATTAATAGCTTGTTGAAATAACTTTTGATAGGTCATTTTTAGAATAGTCGTGTTTTATGCTTTACAAATTTCGTCATAAATATTTTACACTTTTTTCTTAAAAAAAAAACGACACAAATATAACTAAATAGGCATGAAATATTAGTAGAACATATTTTTATAATGCATAAGAAACTTATTCAATGTTACGGTTTTATCAAGTTCCTTCAAATTTTCATTCAAAGGACAATCATAACTTTTACGTTATCGATGCTACTTTTAACACTCTTATACAAAAGAACTCATTAAATAAAACCTGATCATGGTGTTGCATTTTAATTTGAAGGAGAGTTACCAGTGGTGGTTCCAACCTAATAAGGCCTCCAAATTTCTTTTAAAATTTTATAGTGTTGATGGAACTACCATTAATTGGTTCCTTTTATGATTTGCTTGGGCATTATGTGTTCATCACTAAGATATAATTTTCTATATAAGAATTGTATGGTGTGCTTATAACTAATGAATTTCTTAACAAATACGAAAAGATAAATCATAAATTATTTAAAATAATATAATAAATTAGGAATATGTATTTACATCATATCGTAATGATATCTAAATTAAAAAAATCTAATCAAAACCTAGATTAAAAAAATAGTGATGTCATTGAAAAAATGTACTTAATTAAAACCTAAGGTAAGAAACATTATAATTAATTCCTTATAAATACATTTTTAAACATAATTACATCCTCATCTTTTTCTTGTTTTTTTCAACAGTGTGGTTTCTTTATCACATTTTTAAAAATACAATTAAATTAAGTTGAATTAAATACTCCCAACTATTTTATCCTAATACTTTTTTTTATACCTGCCATAACTCGTTTAGCACCCCACCCCCCGCGCTACCCCACTACCCCCATCACATGTTTCCTCAATCATTCTCTTTCTTAATTCACTTTCCTTTCCTCCAATCATATCATTCAGTTTTTTTTTTTTTAGATAATATTATATATTTATTTATATTATTATACTATACAGTTTTTAAATAATATTATGTATTTATTTATATTGTTATACTATACAGTATATATAAATAAGTCCTATACCATATGAAAATAGAAAAAAAGAAAAACATTTCTCTTTCTGCACGTCTCTGTAAGTGTGTATTCATCTCATTTTTTTTTCTTTCTTCCTTTTTTCTCCATTTGGTGTTATGCTCGATCGTGTCCACTTTTTATGGGCTTATGTTCTGGTAAATTTTAGATTTTTTTTTACTCTCTTTTCCTTTTTTCTTTTAGAGTGGTTGATTTTGGTAATACTGTTGTTGTTGAGGTTCTTTCTTTTGTTTTACTTTGTGGGTTTGTGTTGAAATTGAAGTCTGTGAAGTTATTTTCTTGAGGATGTTTTTGGTTTGTTTGGTTTTAGCCTAGTTTTATAGGTTTTAACTTGTGTGAGTTTGCTGAGTGTTTCTTGCATGACGTTTTTTTTTTGTTTGTTGATGTTTATTTGTTGTGTGCTGATATTGGGTTTTGAGAAAGTTGGGAACTTTAACTTCATTTAAGTGGTTTTGTAATGGAGTAAAGAAACGATCTTTAACTCATACCTCTAGAATTGGAATTTGTTGTTTTAGGTGCTTGTTGAGTAATGAGGTTTTTTTCTTTCTGAGGGAACACTTTTTTTTGTTTGTTGATGTTTATTTGTTGTGTGCTGGTATTGGGTTTTGAGAAAGTTGGGAACTTTTACTTCATTTAGGTGGTTTGTAATGGAGTAAAGAAACGATCTTTAATCTCACACCTCTAGAATTGGAATTTGTTGTTTTATGTGCTTGTTGAGTAATGATTTCTTCTGTCAGTCTTTGTAGGGTTAAGGTCCGCCTCAGACCCCACTTGTGGTTGTTGTTGTACTTTTAATGTCCAAAATTAGAGCTTTGGTGAGTGGTTGTGCTGGTTTTGTTTTGAGATGAATGAATTTGTCCATCAACTGATGATGGTCTAAATTCTTCTGTCTCATTGTTTATTGCTCAACTTTTATGCTCAGTTATCTGGGAAGATGTTTAGTAAGATTGGGAAGAATAGATGTTTGCTGAGTAGCCTGATCGGTATCTTGGCCTCATTTAATTATTACCAAGGTAGAAACAAGGAGTCAGGTCTCTATTAGGAATTGAAAGTTGCTTTTGAAAAAAAGCCTAGTTCTTTAATTAAAGTTGGTGTCTTTGGGGGCTCTCCACGAGGTAGGGTTAGGGCTTGCGTACACTCTACACTCCCCAGATCCCACTTGTGGGATTACACTAGGTAAGTTGTTGTTGTTGTCTTTGGGGGCATCTTGTGGTTCTAGAATTTTGAGGAGAAGCATCTTGCACCAAGTTGAAATAATTGACTGATTGGTGTAGCTGTGGACCCAAAGATGACTATCATCTGTTTGCAAGTGTACAGCTTTACCCATAATTTAAGAAGTTGAAAGCTGAAACAGGAGCAAGAGAGGTTTAGAATTTTTATTATGCAGTTATCTTTGCTCTCTATTAGAGCTGGTAAAGAGCTCTTAATGTTGTATCAACTAGCATTCCCAGCCTGTATATCACACCTGTTTGGTTGTAATTTTTTTTGTTAAATGCTCTCTGGTTTCTTTAGCTAATGTATATGAATGCAAACTATGAAACCCCCCAATTCATCAGAAAGAAAATGAATAATGCAGAATAAAATCACATAGCAAATGTGAAGGTGATAGGAGAGACTCAACCCCAGATGTTCCTTGCAATCACGTAATGTTGACAATATCACTTGAGAATATACGCTAGTTTGTTTTAGGTAGCTTGTGTGCACTTGATCTTAGCTGGATTGCTTACCGATTTGTTAAGTTGGCTTTTTCTAGATTTTATTTTAAATGTAAAAGGCAGCATTGCATGGACAAGTGTTTTCAACTGTGCAATGGTCCCTGGAGATTCTCCAGGAATGATACTGTATTTATTAACTGGCCCTAATTATGCTGCATGACAGATCTTCTGAAGATGCCAATTATAAATGTATCTAAAGAAAAGGGAAGAACACCATGGGAGATTCGTCCAGGATCTAATTCCGTCCTTATCACTAATGACGCTTCTCTTTTCACAAGCTCAGTGCCTGTTCTTCAACATGAGAAGCGTATGAATACATTGATGAGTCTTGTACTCATACTGCATTTGTCCATTTTCTTTTAGAAAATCCCACATCTTCTTAATGTCTTTGAAATTCTTGGATGTAGTGAAAGTAAGTGACGGCGACCATGGCCATCAATCTGTTGATGATGCATCACCAAGCTTGAAGATAATTCACCCGGATGTAGAGGTTGATGTGCTGCTGGATGATGGTGAAAATCGTGCAATTGGAAGCTTGCTTCCTGATGACGAGGATGAACTTTTAGCTGGGATAATGGATGGGTTTGACCCTAGTCAGTTTCCCAACCACACAGATGACTTGGAAGAGTATGATATTTTTGGAAGTGGAGGAGGCTTAGAGTTGGAGTTTGATGGTCAGGAACACTTAAACCTGGGTATATCGAGAGTAAGTCTGGCTGATCCAGATAGCAATGGAGCTGCTATTTATGGACTTTCAAATGGTGGGGGTGCGGTTACCGGAGAACATCCACTTGGAGAGCACCCTTCAAGAACATTATTTGTTCGCAACATAAATAGCAATGTTGAGGATTCTGAGCTAAGAACTCTCTTTGAGGTTAGTTGCTTTACACTGGATAACTATGATCTTTGTAATTTCACGTGACCCTCTTTTCCAGTTTGTCAGTGCTCATTCCTAATGTGTTCCCTGCATATGTATAACTAGTTTTCATGAACGTGTGTTGCATGTTGATCTTCAATCTTTACCTAAAGTTTGTACTACAAAATAGTTAACCAGAAAGATCTTTAATTGAAAGCTATATCACTTGAGGAAATATTTGTGGTTACCAAAACAAGAAGAGCTGTTCAATTATTTTTTCTAAGTCAATTTGAATTAGTTCCAATAGGTGAATTTGGGTTTGTTTTATTTTCTTTAAAGGGTGAATGTAGAAATAGAATCACACTATGTGGAAATGATATTGAATTTATTAATATAATTTGCATGAGTTTTGCATGGCCCTCATGTTAACTAAACAATCAAGGTGTTAGACTGTATGGATGAATGATAATTCAACTTTAGCCTTAGAACCTTCCCACTTTTAGTGTAGTATATGATATGATGGTAATATAATATAATATAATTTGATGCTTTGTCTAGTTAGGGATGGGTTCTGCTTGTCAGTTTAATAATTGGTCTAGAACCATATTGCTTCCCGGTCTTCTTTTTTGAAATGCTGGATGAATATTTATGTAGAAAGATTTCTTTTCTGTAAACAATTCGCGAGGGTATTAGTAGTTGAAAAGAAGAAGCTAATGGGTTTGTCTTTTGCAATTTCTGGAGGCTTCATCCCGATCCCAAAGCTTTTGTATTTCTTTAATCTTGATCAGTTGAACTGACTAAGGTTCTACTTTTTCCTTTTGGTACAAAACAATGATGTTCTGCTTATTGTGAGTTTATCTTGTACTGATAGTATTACCTTAGTCGAGTAAATTCACTGGGTATCTGTGTTCATGAGATGCTTCATTGGTTATGGAAACCTGTTAATCTTATTATTCTATTGTTGCATGAGATGCAAATTAAGCTGAGCATGGAAAATGTCAAAGCACTGGGCTAGGTGTTTGTAATATCGCATTTGAGTCTAATGGTTGCTTGACAGACAAGAATGTATTGTAAAGTTGTTGATTTATAAGGTGTTTTTTTCTCCTTGTAATCATTTTCAGTTTTTAACATGCCGCTCTTTTTCTTTTCTCTTATAATTAGCAATATGGTGATATCCGAACTCTCTATACTGCCTGTAAGCATAGGGGCTTTGTCATGATATCATACTTCGATATTCGTGCTGCTCGAACTGCAATGCGAGCATTGCAAAATAAGCCACTGCGAAGGAGAAAACTAGACATACATTTCTCAATCCCTAAGGTACTTCTTCGTCTGCTACTTTGAATGGTTTTACACAATTACATTGTATGCTATTTTTTTTGAAAATTAAAAAATAAAAATTGAAAATTATTACATAGTATGCTATTTATTTGTTTTGTTTCCTGGCTAACCTCCTCTCCTTGTCCTGTTATTCTTCTCTCTGCCCCTCAATGTATTATATCAGGACAACCCCTCTGACAAAGATGTAAATCAAGGAACTCTTGTGGTTTTTAATCTAGATCCATCTGTATCAAATGATGACCTCCGCAAAGTATTTGGGCCTTATGGTGAGATCAAAGAGGTCAGAGACTCGATTAGTCAAACCATTTGTTTCCCATTTTACTCCATCTATTCATTTTCCCTCGTGTGCTTCCTCAAGGAGCTAGTTTATGTTGAGTACATATGACATCCCACTTTCTCGAATTGCAGATAAGGGAAACACCACACAAGAGGCACCATAAGTTTATCGAATATTACGATGTCAGAGCTGCAGAAGCTGCCCTTAGGTCCTTAAATAAGAGTGCCATAGCTGGCAAGCGGATAAAGCTTGAACCAAGCCGCCCTGGAGGAGCTAGACGAAAGTGAGTAATTCACTTTAACTTTTTTCTTGATAAAAAAAGAAAAACTAGCACTTTCGGAGCTTATGGTAGTCCTTTGTTTCTGAATCATGAGCTTCGCTACCATTTTGCTGTTACAGTAACTAGAACAATTACATTTGATTTAGACCTCCCCCCTAGGAGCCACTGTCGGAAGTGTGGCAATGTTTTGTTTTTTCCTTCCTTTTGTTTTCTTTCAGTTTTGCTGAATTAGATTACAGAATGGTGATCGACCAGCAAGCTCTCCCAATCTTCCCACACCCTTATGCAAGGAAAAAGGAAATTACTTGAGCCCTCAATTGATGAGGAAAACAATGGAGATTCTGTATCACTTAAGAAGTATGCCTTTAGAGCGTTGGTTTGTGAAGGAGTTAGTCGTCTGTATTACCTTGATCTGAGTGGCAAACACTAGACAAATCTTCTGCTGTGTATACACCTTTTCCAGGCGTCTCCACTATTTTGATTGAGCAGGAATGACTTGAGAGGCTTACCTTTTGTTTGAAAGGAATTGGAAAAAAATACTTAGACAATTGACTAATATAGAAATCTGGGATTCTGATAAATCTTTTTACAGTTGCTTGAGGTCTGGATACTATTGTAAGAAACGTTATGTCGAATAACTCCTTTATGGTCTAGCACCTGTGATATTTTATCTATAGGAAAAGGATAAGTTAATATTGTTGCTGGGTGGGTGTAGGTCTGTGGATATTCCAGTGGCACAATTTTAATAAAACAATGTTGTCGGGAATGAGAGAGTGGTATGTGAGTTTTAAGATTTACACGAGATCATCTCAAAAATGCCAAAGGCCAAAGATTTGAGCCTTGAAGGATTAGGCAATGGAAGGAATTAGTACTATTGCATCCATCTACTCTCTTGTGACAAGTTCTTACTTGGTGTGTGTGTGTGTGTATATGTTCTCTACTGTAGAGAGAAATGAGGAAAGTAAAAGTAGTTTATACATCTGAAAGTACGTGTAATCACATGAACGACTTAAAATGGCATGATGTTGTCCCTTTGCACTCCTTTTTTTCTTCGGTTTAAACCATGTTTATTTGTATTACTGAGATTCTTGAGCTTCTTAAGTGGGCTACACATCAGGTGCTTCTCCTTCCTCCTGGACGCTTCTGCTCTTTATATACCCTTGAGCTTGAGCTCTCATGAACATGCCGTCATACTATATCATTTTCATATCAACTAAATTCTAGATCTTGTTGATGTTCATAATGAGTCTCTTTTTGTTGGATGTTCCTTCAAGTTAGTTTACCTTAGCCACAAATTCAAGGTTGCATTATTTAATATGTTTCTGTTTTTGCGCTGTTACATATTTGGGTTCAGTTTCTTGAATCTTGATTTTTGATCTTGGCATTCTTTTTTTTCCCCCCTGTGTTGCACTTGTAGTCTTGTATTGCAATCATCTCAAGAACCTGAACAAGATGATTCTTGGACTTTTCGGCATCCATTGGGTTCCTCAATTGGTAATTCCTCCCCGGGTAAGTTTACTGAGGGTTTCGACTTCTTTGTATTGCTGAGACAATTGACGGTCTTTTTTTCCTTCTGTTTGTGCCTCTGTCTTTATTTTTTAAATTTGGGTCGGTACAAAAGAGGGGGGGGGGGTGTACTTGATTAATTGAAACTTCTTTGATTGCAGCTACACTATCTGATAGTATGGGTATTGCTTATATTTCTGTCAGGTAATTGGCCACAATTTGGCAGCCCTATAGAGCATGGCTCCACGCAAAGTCCTGGCACTTCACCAGGCTTTAGATCCCTGAGTCCCACCATTGCCAATAATCTACATGGGTTAGCTTCAATTTTGCATTCTCGTGCATCAAATACCTTGACGGTAGCACCTATTGGTAATGCTCGCACAATGAGCGGTCATGCAGATTTCCCTATTGGTTCAAACCATGGTGTTCCCTTCGCTCAGTCTAATTCTTTCCCTGAGCCTAAAATAAGCCAGTTTGGTGGAACAGTGTCCTCTTTTGGTGCTTCAAGTACAAATGGTTCTGCTGTTGAAACACTCTCAGGACCACAGTTTCTCTGGGGCAGTCCAAAGTTGCAGTCTCAACAGAGTAATTCTTCAGCCCGGAAAACTGAGTCTTTGGGGAATGCTTTTTCATTTGGTGGTCAGGGCGATAGGTTTTCCTTGTCAAATCATCAAAAATCTTTCCTCAATTCATCTCAGCACCATCATCACCACCTTCATCATGTTGGATCTGCTCCATCTGGTCTTCCCCTTGATAGGCACTTTGGTTTTTACCCAGACTCATCAATCTTGAGCCCAGGTTTTAGGGGCATGGGTATAGGTCCTCGTGATGGAAGTTTGATGGTTAACTATGGTTCTCGTACTACTTTGAATGCTGGTGTTGCTGTTCCAAGGAATATGTCGGACAATGCTTCTCCTAGATTTGGCATGATGTCTTCCCAAAAACTTGGTCCATTGTTCCTTGGTAATGGTCATTTCCCAGGACATGCAGCTACTAGCTTTGAGGGGCTGACTGAACGCAGTCGCACTCGACGTGTTGACAATAATAATGGGAACCAGATGGACAACAAGAAGCTGTTTCAACTTGATTTGGATAAGATTAGATGTGGTGAAGATACTCGGACTACTTTGATGATTAAAAATATTCCTAACAAGTAATAGCAACTTCTCAATGCTTGTACCTTGTTAAGTATGGCCTATTTTAGTATGGGTGACAGTTGATCTTGTCTTCCTCCAGGTACACCTCCAAGATGCTTTTAGCTGCTATTGACGAACAACATAAAGGCACTTTTGATTTTCTGTATCTGCCCATCGATTTCAAGGTAATCCTATAGTAGTTAGGATTATGTGGTTTCCTTTTTGTTTCTCAAAGTCTGATGGAAATCCTTGTTTGCGAGCAGAACAAATGCAATGTGGGATATGCCTTTATCAACATGTTGTCTCCATCACTCATTATCCCATTTTATGAGGTTTGTTTTTGTCTATTCTGTTAAATGTATTGTATTACTTTCTTTTCCTAAAGTGATTGGGCTATGAGCTTTGAAGCTATGTCTCTCCTTGTTGTATAATAGTTCCTGCCTTCCTGGTTATATATAAAGGTT
This sequence comes from Solanum tuberosum, assembly GCF_000226075.1. NCBI lineage: Eukaryota > Viridiplantae > Streptophyta > Magnoliopsida > Solanales > Solanaceae > Solanum > Solanum tuberosum. The sequence goes on from NW_006239127.1 coordinate 872,530, forward strand.
GCTATGCCTTCTTAATTATCTCTTCCTTCTATTGTTTTTGCACTCTTGAACTTTTGAAGCAAAAGTGTGGTGCTGAGTATTTACTTTGTGCAGGCATTTAATGGAAAGAAGTGGGAGAAATTCAATAGTGAGAAAGTTGCTGCTTTGGCTTATGCTCGGATTCAGGGAAAGACGGCCCTTGTTGCCCACTTCCAGAATTCAAGTTTGATGAATGAAGATAAGCGATGTAGGCCAATCCTTTTCCACTCAGAAAGTTCAGAATTGGGGGATCAGGTAATATAGACCATCTTGTTAAGAATTAAGCATGCAAAATGTAACTACTGTTATGTCGTGCATTGCGATCCAGCTAGCTTTGATTTTTTTCTCCTAGTTTTCAGGCTATATGATTGGATTTTTTTGTTGAGATGATAACATTGAAACTGCATCTTTTTCATCACAACATAATTGTATCTTAAGATGAAAACTTGCCTGCAGATTGTTCAGGAACATCTTTCATCAGGCTGCTTACATATTCAAGTCTGCCAGTCAAACGAGTCAGACATCCTGGGGTCACAAGGCAGCCCACCTGAGGATCCAGTTGACGAATTGGAGAATAGCTAGCAGTAGCATTGGAATTTATTTTTTTTGCTCGCGGCTTTAAGAGTGCAGCTGGCTAGTACAAGTGTGAGATACATGTGCAGAGTAGCATGATTTAAGGCACAGAATAGAAGTATGAAGATCTTTGTATTATAATGAGTAGGTGTTTTTGGTTAAAAATCTCTAAGAGGAAGAGGGTTCTGTTAGACTTAAGTACATCAAGCATCTGTGTAGGTTCATGTTGTAATCCTATGGCAAGTTGAAATGGCAAATGCTATCTCAACATGGCATGCAAGGTTATAGTTTTGTAACATTGTTTTGGTGGTTAGAGTGAAGAGGGGATGCTTGAAATTTGTAAAGTGGGAAGGAAAGCTGGCTGTTGTTTTGTATCAAACAAGCATTTTGGTATTTATATTGAACTTGCTAGAAAATTGCATAACAAAATTGCTTGTTTCATTTTTACTTTTCATCTCATTCAACTTTTCAAATTAACTCCTCTCTTCTAAGTTTGCCTTTGTTTATGTTTTCTTTTCCAAGGGGAGAATTATGTGAAGTTATTGAATAGAGGATGCCACAGAATTATGCTAATGGCTATTGTTATTCCTTATTGTCGTAATGTTTTCTCTATTAACTTGCTATGCCCTTTTTTGTAGTTAGTCTGTTACTTGAGCCGAGAGTCTTTCTAGATGGAGACAACTTTTCTACCTCCTCAAATTAGGGTAGGGTTTACGTGCATGCTACCCTGCAGATTATTCTAGAAGCTTGGATGGAAAACCTAGAAAAACATATGAAATAATGTTAAGCTCCTTGCATTCACGTTAAGATTGTGAATAATAATACATGTGCTTGTAGATGATTATAGCAGATTATTCAATGAATTAATTGAGATGCATGCATACGTATCTGACCAGTGCGATTTTGATGAGATATAGTACATTAAATTTCCAATACGTAACTGACGCATAGGATGTCCAGTGGAGTAGTAAAGAAGCGCATGTAGACATTACAATCCCCATACATAGCTTGCCTCAGACACCATGATTATATTATTATACAAAAGTACATGAATTTCTGCAAAATTACTCAAGTTTTTGTTGATACTCTCCCTGTTCACTTTCACTTGTCCATTTTAGGCTTTTGCACCCCTTTCAAGAAACAATGATCAATATGCATACTTTAACCACAATCCCACATTAATTGATATTTAGTCTTAGGTCTTAAAAATGATTTGGGGAATATTTGTTCAATTCATTCAAATGAATGGAACTCTTCTAACCAGCATAACACTGTTGGATCATTTTATTTGAGAAGATAGTTATACAGTGTTCTGATACAAACAATATACAACATCCACATGAAAATAAATCCTATACTGCTGATAATAATAATTATGTACAAGGTAGGAGATTCACAATCAACTCCAAGGCTTCATAGGCTCTAGAAATACCAGATATATTCTTATTACAGAAAAAGAGATTTACCTGAAGTGCAAAGAAGAGCTAAAGGTACTTTGAGATAGGACACTCTGCCTGCATCCAAATTTGGACCATGTTTGTCTAGATTTCCATTTCTTGAGTTGCTTCCAATTTCGGACCATGTTGTGTAGGTTTCGATGTTTGGAGTTCCACGTCGATTAGGAAATAACATTTGTCTTCCTCTCTGACATAACGGACATGTCCATTCATTACATTGAGAAGTTTCTGGGAAACATTTAACGCGATTCCTTCTTGTGTTGTCCATCTATTTCTTTCTCCAGACATGTCATCAATTAGAGCAGCAGGTAGTCCTTGGCCAGGGTGAGTCATTCTAGCAAATAAAGTGTGTTTAATTTCACATAAACATTTATCAATAGAAGTAATTACCATATACATTTAATTATTGAAAGGCTATGCAAGGTGGTTTAGCTGATTATGACAAAGATGTTTACAGTTACAAAGTAAGACAACTGACAAAGTTCTTCCTGATTTTCTACTCCTCACTTCAAAAATTCAAAGTGAGCGTTTGATAAAAAAACAAATTCAGCTAAATGAATGAAGCACCATAATATTTCCTATGATTAGATTAAACTCCGCGAAGCACTTCAACTGATTAGGCGTTATACATTGCACGGTTGCATGAAAACAGATACCAGATAAAATGGGTAAGCTCATGTACTTATGTAGCAAACCATCAATAGATAAATAGCACTGAAGTAACCTGAACTGGAGGTGGATTAATTCATTTCCATCTTGTATAAGTTTCAAGCCAGGTAACACCTTGATTTCCACCCAACCATCCGGAGAAGGGGCATGGTGCACTACACTAAGCAAGAAATCTGACAGAACACGCTGAAGCTTAATTTGATCACCATATAGAGGAAGAGTTTTGATGTGGTCAGGGATATCATGCAGCAGCTGTAAGTTCTTTTCTTTCAAGAAAATCATTACTTGACTCACAATAGCATCCACAACATTTCCTAGAACGAATTCCTCCATGTTTAGCTCCACTTTGCTGCTAGAACCAGGAGAAAGTAATGTGCATTTAGCAGACCTTTCAGCCATAGAGAAACAACAGAAAGAGAAACAAAGAAGCAAGTATCAACATACATATATTATGGTAGCTTATTGTTGCACTAGCAAATAAAAAGAGACGTTTACAGTAGATTTTAGAAGAAGACTATAAGCTTTTAATGTGTTTGCAGTCTTTTGGGTACTTCTCTCTCTTTTTCTTTGGTGCTCCTGTAAACTGATTCAACTCCTTTGGAAAGCCGTTTCTAGTGAAATTAACAGTTAATGAGTACCAGCTACTCGAGATCGGGATGCAGTGTCCAATCTACACAAATTAATGTAAGCCGCAATAAGGGAAGAGTTGCTGTAAAGGAAAGAACAGTGGTAAGTGGTAACTGCTTCTTTGTAACCACTGGATGAACAACCCATTTAGAAGGTCTTCGAAGAACAGATAATAGAAATGGTTCTCTGAGATCATATATGATATTTTCTCCATCATAAAGTGACAACTAGTTGAGGTGGAAAATTGAAAAAACATAAGAAAGATAAAGAGTCATTTTAATCAAGTTCATATAGAAGAAGCATTACCCGTCCTCTATACCTCCAAAATCCATATTGTCAATAACAGACAGTATCTGTTTCTCACATGCTTCACTTGTCTCCAGAAGCTGTTTCTGATTATCTGAAACACCGGTTGCTTCAAGGAGTTTATGGGTAAACTGGATTCCATTCAGTGGATTTTTCATCTGCTGTAGTACGTAAGCATATTCTTTAAATTTCGAAAGGGAATCTTTATAGTCTTGTCTCTGATCTGACGCCTCTGGGTCAACCGTCGTAGGCTGCAGGAAGCAGAAACACCCACATATATTCCCATGCTCATCAGTTCTCTTGTTTGCTGTTAGGAACACTTCCACAAACTCTCCTGTCCTATTAAAAAAGCCAAATGGAAGCTTTTTGGTTTCATGACCACTAATTGCTTGGTAGAAAAGAATCATAAATTTTGTAAGGGCATCTTGTCCCGTAAGACGACAAAGACCACCAAAAACTTCACCGGGAAGAGTCCTCCCCATGACCTCATATTTTGTCCAACCAGTCAATCTTTCCATTGCTGCATTCCACTCCGAACAACAAGCATTTTCATCAGAAGCAAATATTGGTGGAATCAATGGACTAAGACTTTGTACAATAGCCTCATAATCTCCTCGCAACTGAATGAATTTATCCATGACAGATTTCTCAGGAGTGACATCTTGAGCCACAAAGCACACACCAACAACACCATTTTTGTGGTCCCGGCTTGTGCAGGTATTGGTCACAAGGTATATAACTGATCCTGGTGGATTTTTCCCAAACCTTCGCAATTTTATTTCCACATTTTTTTCCTCCTCACCTGAATCACAAGTTACAAAGATAGAGAGAGGGTGGGGAGTGAGAACAAGCTGGGGAATGTTAGTGTAAACTTCTGTGCTCAGGCTGTCAGTCAATTTTGACTTACCCAGAAGAGGAAAAATATCTATTTTAACTAAAAGAGTGCACTGAAAGAGCAACCCAAGTCTACTATGCAGTGGAGATGACTGACTAGTCAATGCTGAAAGCATAATATCGCCCCAAGTAATGCAGGTAACTATGCATATATTACAACAAACAAGATGAAAGGCCAATTGAATAAGTGTAGGTAGCCAATTCTCTTACCAGTAGGCCTGAATTTCAAATCTAAGAAGATACGCTATCATGTATGACTGCAACGCATAAAGAATGAAGATAAAATAACGCAATGAACAGATAGATAGAATTATAGCCATGCAGTATTAAGGACGTATCCAAATTTTAATGATTGCTATTAAGTCAAAATAAGAAGTACCTAACAGAGCTCTATGTAGAACGTTTTCAACAGTTCCACATGAATCTTCATGAGTAATATCATTAATGAGAGACATTCCAACAGCTTCACTAGCATGCAACCCTGTTAAGTCAGCAATCTTCTCATTCCATCCATTTATTAAGCCAGATGGATCAACTCCAAAAATTGGAGCAGTGGCTGTCTCAATCAATCTAACCATTTCCATTGCCACAGAACTAAGCTCATCCATGCTTGGCCCATCAGCATCATTCTGTTGAGAAGTAGTCAAAGTTTTTAGAGAGCTGTTTTCATTCTCTTGGATTGATTCTCTCATTATGATTTGTAGAGAATGAATGGCATTAATCTCCGGAATCTCCCATGGCAAACTTCTGCTTTTAACCACTTCAAGAAAGGCATTAAATGAAGATCGTGGGTGCATTTTTCCTCCATCATCTTTATCATCTGGATGATGCTTAGCACCTCCCCACTTGACTTCCTTAGCTGTGTGAGACCTGAACCAGAATAGAAAATCCTTGGAAGTAATTCTCGCAGTAGCCATGCCACAAACAGAATCTCCCAGTAAAGCCGCACCAGGATAACCAGCATCTGCAAGACAGTCGGTACTTAAACCTGTAGAGTCCTTATGAGCAACTAGTAACCACTGTGCAATATCTTTAACTTGTGCTTCAGTTGGTGTCACCCCAAGCAACCAACATTTTCCACCAGAATAAAGTGCAGCTCCATCACACTTCACAAGGTCCATAATACTAGGGGATTGTGTTACAACGCCAAATGGAACATCTCGAAGAAGCATGTCACATAGTAAGGTCTGCATTTGGAGAGTTTTCTTCTCTGCCAACTGTGATGCCAATTGAAGCTCCATATTAAGCTGCAAGCCAAATGCCTGTGTGAAGAATTCGCATGCATATCGAAGTGGGAAAGGCACATACCGAGGAGAAGTGTGATGACAGACAATCAAACCCCAAAGCTTCATTGAATCACCGCTATTGATAAGAACTGCCATCACCAACGACGATATAGATCCCATGTTGGCCATATACTTGCTATGGCATTCATGAGGTGATCTAAGAGTCGAATTAACCAAGCAGATAGGCTGCTTTAGTTCTTCACTCTGAACAACCTTAACAGGCTGCGCATTACAATCACATATCATCCTAACTCTGTTCTGTTTAAACAAGAAGCGAGCAGCTTGTGGGATATCTGTTGCAGGATAATGCAAACCCAAATAAGGTTCCAAGTCTGATCTCCTAATCTCAGACACAATTTCACCATGATTATCATCATGGAACTTATAGACCATTACCCTATCATATCCAGTCAGCTTCTGCACATCTTCCACAGCTGTATCACATAGAACCCCTATATCTCCACCAGGGAGTGACTGCAACCTAGATATTGACCGTACCGCCAGTTTTTGTGACTGCACTGCCCCAGCAAGCAGCAATGCAGGATCACTAGAATTAGCAGGTTCCAAATCAATCACAATGCCCACATCAATCCTGTGAAGTATAGCATAAAAGGGCTTATGGGTAGTCCTAGAATGAACCCATATAGGGTTCAACAAAGAAATTTCCCTAGAAGCCATAACTTTAGCCAATGAATCCCCTGAAGAAGGGGTAAAAAGGGTTCTAGCATCAACACCAATCAGACCTAATTTCATCTTTGTAGGGTTAAACCCCAACATATCAAAGCAATTCTCACTGTAACCTATAATCTTGAAAGTGGGTTCCTCAATAGCAACCATACAACCAAATGGTTGAACAAGCCCACCCCTCTGAATTCTTGAAAGATAAGAAGTGATTTCTTCTTCATTAGTTTCCTGTGGTGGATAAGGAACTGATTTTGAATAATCAAAAGACTTACCAGAGACACTAGACTGCTCAAACTCAGCCATTAACTTTGCATCAGCATTATACTGAGCCAGGGCAGCCTTACTGGCGTTATTCTTCATGTTACTAGCAGCAGAAGAAGTAGAAAAGCCGGAATCTTTGTTGTTGTTTTGGTTATTCTGGTTCATGGATGTTCTTCCCCCTCTTCTGTTTTTACTACTCTGTGACTCCATTTAATGGGTTCTTGAAAATGGTTTATTCTTAGAGAAAACTCAGGTACAAAGAGAAGCTGGAATTCTATCATGACTGTACTTGATTCTTCTGCTTGAGCCCTCCTTGTAGCTCCACACTGCCC
>NW_006239127.1:879904-979555 GCF_000226075.1 Solanum tuberosum
CCCCCCCCCCCCCCCCCCCCCCCTCTCTCTCTCTCTCCCTTTCTCTAGTACGTACTGTGCTAATATCTTTTACTTAATTATGTCATTATAGCTTTCTAATCACTATTTTGAGTTCTCAATATGAAAAAATTTCGGAGAATTGAATAGTATTATATAGTGCGAATTCAAATTAACCAACTTCAATACTTGTTGGTAACAATTATTGTGCTTATCTTCTTCAGATCTCCTTAAGTTATTATTTTCATCTTTATTGTGATTCGATTCAATTTTTAAATACGGAGTCATTTTTATAGGAAAAATATTACTACTATTTAAATTTGAGTTTAATAAGGGTGTAACTCAAGCATTGGATGAAAAACAAAAGTAAAAAACCTAATGAATTATAGTGATGAATGATACAGCCTCCAATCCCATTTTTCATTTCTCTTTTGGGAGGAATATTAATGAGTTACTATAGTAATAATTTGAATAGAGCAAATTTATCTAAATATCTCATGTATTAAAATTATTAATCACTTGTTGTAATAATGATCACATAATTAACAGACATTGGGAATATAACATATTCACTTTTCTCTAAGTGATGAGAATAACAAATAGCTAATTAAAATAATACTCTCTCCGATTCCTTTTTAGTTGTCATGATAAAATTTGACATAATTCTTATAAAAAAGTAAATAATAGTAAGAGTTTATTTGATCTATATATCCCTTATTAATTAATGCTAAGAACAAAATTGGAAAAAGACAATTAATCCTTTTTTGATTGTTCAAATTGACAACTATTTTGAAATAAGTATTTTTAATATACATGATAACTAAAAACGGAACGGAGGGAGTAGTAAAATATGAAATGGTGAGTTGTGTTTAGATGAATTTTTAAGAACCACAAATTTGAAGGGCATTAAAGTTTAGTGTGGTCATGCATGTATACCCCATAGAAGCAGGGAAAGTAGGACCTTGTAACTTTGGTGGATTAAAAAAGATTCCTTAAAAACAATGGTGGAGAAGGGGACATCAAATCGTTTGCTTTTAAATATGCAAAAACACACGTCCAATTCAATATTATTACTCCCTTCGTTTAAAAAAAATGACCTAGTTTGATTTGGAATAGAATTTAAAAAAAGAAGAAGATTTTTTAATCTCGTAGTTCTAAATTAAAGTTATATCAAATGTACCAAAATATCCTTTAATCTTGTGGCCTTAAACATGTCACGTGGAAAGTTGAAGTTATAGTGTTGCCAAAAAAGAAAATGGCTCATTCTTTTTTAAACAGAATAAAAAGGAAATTAGGTTTTTTTAAAACGGAGAGAGTATTATATATAGTGTACGAAATTTTTATTAGATACAAACATTGTCGATTATTGAAGATGATAATAGATATTCAAAGGTACATATTGATATAAATTAATTATATGTAAGCCGATTAAAATATCATTATTATATGAAATTAGTGATATATATTAGTAAAAACATGTCGTACTTAGAGTCTAGCTCCATAGGACTTTCGGAAATAACATGCAAACTAGTACTACTAATTAAACACGCTTTTCAAATATAATTTAAACGAATTATAACTATCAAATTCATAATTATCTTAGATATGTAACAAATATCTATATATAACCTAGAGCATAAATATGGGCTAGGCCCGTTGGGCCGGACTGGCCTAACCCGGGATTTGATAGGGCTAGGCTGTAATTTTTGGACCCCATTTTTAAAAAAAAACTTTTTAGCTCGGCCTGAATAAGCCTGCCAATTTGTGGGGCTTGAGAAATATGGATAGGGCTGACCCGTGGGCCAAATAAAATTAATTAAAAAAATAAAAAATAAAATAGAGTATTAAAAATAACAAGAGTCTAAACTCAAAATCAGTTTAAAGTTTGAAATATTACAATTTAAATACAAATTATGTTTATAAAATACATATTACGTAAAATAAAAATTCCCTGAAATTTCTAGGAATCACTACATATAGGCTACAAGGCCGTAGCCTATGGAATATTGTCATAATTTTTTGTGTTTTATTATGATCATTGGAAAACAATTTGGTTTATATTTTTATTTAGCTATTTATGTTTTACTTGAAATCAAACTTAATAAATATTATAATGATAATTTTATTTGTGGATTTGATTAACAAGTATAACACTAACACCATGTAATATTATTTTATTGATATTTATGATAATATTTTTAAATTATAATTTAATTTAAAAAATTATAAAAAATATATTTTTACGTAAAGAGGGTTGTCCCGACATGCCCGTAGTCCAGGTACTTGTGGGCTGGGCCGACCATTTTCTGCCCCACACCACAAATGGGGTAGCCCGACCTGATCCGTCAAATTTCAAAGCATGTATGGGCTTGCCTGGATGGGGTGGGTCAGCCCATATTGACAACTCTAAATTATAACCTATTTTATTATCTAGATGGTTGATGAATCTATGTATATACATTTTTTGTATTTTATATAATGATTGTAATTAAAATAGATAATCTTATGCATCTTGTCTTTGGTCAGACGTCCGAAATCGTAGTCCGAGAGATGAATTAGGCATTTGAAGTTACAAGTTTACTTCAATTGAGTAGCTTGAATATATGTAATAAAAAAATATTAATTCTTTAAAAATAAATTTAATTATTATCATAATATTAATATAAAATTTGTTACACAAAGGCATAACCTTTAAAATCTGGTCCGCTATATATTTTCAGAAGGATGAATATATATGAGTCGTCTCATATACATATGCGACATAGTTAAACGATCATAATATCGTGACTATTCAGCTATTCAGTGTACGATGGATATGACCAACAGAATCTGATTTGCTTAGCTTGGACTTACATGTGCACGAGTTTGAGAATGACTCAAACTCAATCCAACGAAAGTACTCTTTTTCTTAAGATAGCATTTTTCAGTATTGTACATTATTACATTATAAAATCAAAGTAATACAAAGCAAAGCATACAAACAGAAAAACATAGAAAATTTGCTTTTTGTATTTTGAAAAAGTTAAATGATGTTAGTAATTAAGACGGTAAGGAGGATTGTGAGGGATGGTTAGATAGAATAGGAGGTCTAAGTCAAATTTTAAAAAAAGAAATCTTATGCTTATTTATAACTAGAGGTTTACTCCACCATATCAGAATTTTGGATAGATGAGGAGATTAGAATCTTGGAAAGATGAGGAGATTAGTGTTCCCTTTATTATAACTACCGTCTGTGATGTATGTACTAAAGGATTTACCTTCTGCAGTGAACCACGTGATAATGTCATCCAGAAGTGCTAGTAATTGAATCAAAAAGTTTCAAAGCAATGAACTTCAAGGGTTTACTTGCATTGCTATCATATTCCTATGTCAGAGGATTCAAGAGTAGCAATCATATTTAAAATTGTAATTTATTGTGAAAATTATGTTACATAAAAGAGTATAATGGTGATAATAATTGAACAGAGAGACATGTAGGTATAGTGATTTCTTGAAGAATTAAAAAAGTCATTCAACTTTAATGAAGATTTCTTGAAGAGTTAAAAAATCATTCAACTTTAATGGCTTCACACTTCCAGAATGATAATTAATTAATATTAATAATTATAATGATAATATGATAATTATAATTAAAAAATTGAAAGGCATTTTCGTAATCCAACTTTAGACTAAGCACCTTCGCACTTATAATATAATATGATGATGATGATTATAGATATATTTATTTTTTTATTCTCATAATTTTTTTAAGTACATGATAATTAATTATTATTTCTTAATTGTCAACATAATATTTTATGTAATAATTTGTAAGACACGAATATGCATATATAAATTATTATACGTTATATAACACTACAAATGTTTATACCTTAGATAAATCATTATTGATTATAGTTTTAAAAATCTTATCAATTGAATCAATTGTTATACAAACTATCAAATATTCTAGAAGTAGTAGGAATATTTTAAAAAATTGAGACTTCACATGATTGAGCATTTCTCATTAGAGCATCATTTTTACTTGTATATATTTCGAATGAAATTAAATTACAACAATACATCTAAATCATAAATTCATAATGATTGTTACGCTTTAGAAAGCATTCAAAGTAGTTAAGATAATGCCTTTTTAAATTTAATCATTTGATAATTTAATTAGTTTGAGCATGAAATGTCTAAGAGACACCTCAAAGAATTGAAGATAGTCTTACAAAACCAATTTTAAAATATGATTGATTCAAATTGGAGAGAATTTGACAAATTTAAAAGTAAAAGGTAAAAAATAACTGCAAATTAATTGCGTTAAGAAAATTTCAATTAATACTAACAATAAGTATATAATTAATTATATATTTATATATATTACCTTCAAATAAATTCGAGGCCTTATTTTTTCAGGGTCCTAAAGTCGTTGTTTCGGTGGCTTTGGGGTTGAGACGCCTTAGGCAGATTATAAGATCATGTCAGAGTTATTCTCTCTTTTTTATTTTACTAATTCTCGAACACGTTCATTGCACGTGTATATTGTGTTACTTAGTATAAATATTTTAAAATAATATAAATAATATTGAAATATGTATGTGATGAAAAGCGTAGAAATAAAATACGAGTACGAATTGATAAATAATTTACTACAATTTATTCACAAACTCTTCGATATGTAATACCTCAAATTTTTCGATAAGACACTACGTCATGTTTCTTACCCTTTGAAAATGTAATCATCCGCAATAGAGACGGAGTTACGAGTTTATTTGAATAAAGTAGATTTAATATATGTAATAAAAAATTATTAAATATTTAAAAGTAACTTAATTATTATTATAATATAAATAGAAAATTTATAACCTTTAAATTTGAACTTGTCAATAATTGCTTAGCCATTTAGCATAGATTTACCTTTGTCCACGAACAGGGTCGTCTTAACCCATAGGTCATTAAAGTCATCGCTTGGGGTCTCATTTTTAAAAAAATAAACAATTACCTATATATGTTATTTTTTTAGAAAAAATTATATTATTATGAGTGTTATGATTTCTACTAAGGAAATTGCATATGAGATGAATATAAACTTGAATTTCGTAAGAAACAATTTAATGAAAATATATTTAAGAAATCACAAACTCCCTTGAAGAATCTTTAGTAGATCAAACTATTTTTACACTTCAAAATAGATTTGAACCAATTGAAGCATATGAAAATATTTTTGACTTCTTATTTAGTGGTAAAATATTGAGATCACTACACAATGAAAATTTTAAAAAACATTGTCTTAAACTTGAACTTTCTTTAACACGTAATAGTTATTCTGATATTGATGGTTTGGATTTATTTTTGAATTAAAAGTGTTAAGAGAAACAATACAAGTAGAAGATAATGATCTAATGAAAATAGTCAATCAAATAAAAAGACTTGATTCTTTTCCAAATACACATATATATTGCTTATAGAATAATGTTAACAACTCCTGTAACAGTTACCTCAGCCGATAGATGTTTTTTCGAAATTAAAATTGATTAAATCTTCTTTAAGATCAACAATGTCTCAAGAGATATTGAATGAATTAGCTATATTATTATTTGAAAATGAATTATTAAAACGAATTGATTATAAAACAATACTTAATCACTTCGCATCTAAAATAGCTAGAAAAATAGATTTTAAATAAAAATATATATAATAAAAAATAAAATAGACCCCTTTCTTAAGTTTTGATTTAGATAACAAATGTTATTGAGTCCACCCTGCTTTCATTATAATATTTGTAATTCCCACACCTCTATAATCTCCTTTGTGATGGCTAATGTCACGGGTATGACAAATTTTTCGAAAGAAACCAAAAAAAATATCTCTATATATTTCCCTCTTTGTCTAAATTATTTATCCCATTGCCCTTATATTTTATTTATTTATACATAACATAAAGTATATAATATGTTCTAAAAGGCGCCGTCGTAAGAAAAAGAGTATATTCATTTCATTGAGTCAATATCGAAACTCGTGGATGAAGTAACACCAAGCAACCATAGCTGAGTTTAAATTTATACAATTTATAGAACATAGATATAATTTTAAAAAGTCCATTAATTTTTTTATATATATTTAAAAATATTTGACGTTTATTAATTATTATGATTTTATAGTAATATTTATGTTATTTTTAAATAATATGTATTTCTCTTTTTGTTTCAACTTATGTTACCCTCTTCGTCCTTTTTTATTTGTTAAATTTTGAATTGACACACCTATTAAGATAATGATTGATATAGTGAGTTATAACCATTTTACCCATATTACAAGGTTTCAAACATATTTATTTACTATTTTTTTCAAAGACATTAACTCAATGTTAATAAATTGAAACTATAATAGAAAGAAAAAAAAATATCCTTCCTTGATTTGTCAAAAATGGCAAGTAAAAGGAGAAATCAAAATAGGAAATATTTCATTTTTAAATAATAAATAGTATTTTCCTGTCCCAATTTATGTGACACTAATAAAATTTTGAGAGTCAATTAATTTTTTTTATAAAAATATAAATTGGTAGTATTTTTTACATAATTTTAAATATATATAATCGAATATTTTTAGTTGTTAATTATTTTAATTTATAATACTTTAAAACATGATTTCAAATATATAATCGATTAGAAAGAAAATCAAAACAAATAACTAAAAATTTATTGAAGGGGGTTCACTACAGTCTACAAACACACAACTCAAGCAGATATGTCGTCCACAAGCTATGTGCCTGTTGAGTCTTATATATAGTCAAATACTTCATTCGTTTTAATTTATTTGTCTTGTTTTTAATTAATTTATTTAAAAAGAATTTATTTTGCAACTCTTTAATTTCAATTTTTCTCGCTACATATTTAAGTTTATAAAATTAAAAATCATCTTACTATATTTTATATATTTTAAATTTAAGAACTCAACATTTAAATATTTAAAAAAAAATTAAATTTCGTATTAAATCAAAATAAATAAATAAAAAAGTAAATTAAAACGGAGAGAATAACTGCCACATGATCTTTATAATCTCCTTTACGATTTTAATTGCTGACTTCATGTATAAGACAACTTTTTCGAAAAACAAAAACAAAATCTCTCTGTCTTCCTTTTTGTCAAACTTATTTTGTACATTGCTCTTATTTTTTTTATAAGGGAAAAGGCATAAATTTACCTTATTATATCGGAAATTCAGTTACACGCTTAAATTATTAAGGCGATCTATTACATATCCATACTATTCAAAAGTGAATATAATACCACCATCAAAACTGATATGGAAATAAGATTAAATAAAAAATAAATAAAGCGCATTTGAGTTTAAAAAAAAGACACCCTTCTCATTCATATTACCCTACCTTTCTTCTTCCTCAATTTTTTCTTTATCACAAACACTCTTTTTGCTATGGCTAATGTGAAAAATATTTTTTTTCATATAAATTTTCAAGAGAAAAACATAAAACAACATTGTGGGATATAAATCCATCACAAAGATTGCGAAGTTGTTCAATTAATTAGGTTCACTACTCGAAAAAAATCTCAGCGAGACATCTAAAATTGGTCAATCCTTATCATTCCCACATCAAATTCGTCAAGTGAAGCACTGATTATTCAAATTTTTTTTGTTTTTTTTGTTAATTGTGAGCATTTGAAATAAGAAAAATTTCAGATCTTTCTTTTTCTGTGTAATTTTTTTTTGGATGTTTGCACAAAATTCAATTTTTCTCTAGATTTTCTTCAAAATCAGTAATAGTAAATCGAGCACTAGTTTCTCAATTGTCTGACTAAAAATTTTGCAAATAAATATAACAAGTTTTCACCATTCTCCTCTTTGAGCTTGAATGAAATTTGTAATTGTGATAATTTTTTGTGGTGGGTTTGGTGATGGGTGATAAAATTAGTGGTGGTATGACTTTTAATTTAGGTAATAACAATGAAATTCGTGATTTTGATGTAGATGTTGAATTTATGATTATGATTGTGATGAATTTCAATGATAGTGATGTAATTCTGATGGTGAATTTAGTTAAATATACGAGAGAAAAGGCATAAATTCACCCCTAAACTTGTCTCAAAAAGTCAGTTACACGCTTAAACTAATATAGTGACCTATACACACCTCTGCTATTAAATAGTGAATTTTTTTAACCCCTAAGGCGTGTAGCATCACTCTCACAATGGGAGGTGTAGCACACTTGCGCCACATTAATGCCATGTCACTGCCACATCAGATGTCATGTCAAATTTTGACTAAACTTCTCCATATCATTCAATTGTTTCTTCTTCAATGAACACCACCATGTAACCACAACCATTGCCACCATATTACTACCAAATCTATCAAAATAGTCACCATAAATTTCACCGCCTACGATCAAATCTACCATCGAAATCATATTATCACCATTATCCCCACAAAAATTAGAAAGATCCACAACAAAATTAGACACCAATAAATAAACTAATCACCAAAATTACACCATCACCATCAAAAGGTACAAACCCACCACCAAATATCACTACCACCATTATCAATATCGATTTTTTCTTCTCTGCCGCCTTCAATTCCCGCTTCTTTGTCACCCCACATCAACAAATCCATCATTATATTTTATTTTTTAAACTTAATCATCAATTTTATCAATCACTAACAAAGCCGAAGAGAAAAATCAAATATAATGAAAATGGTAAAATCGAATAAGCATTAAAATAGGATATGATGGGGAGGGGGTGGGGGAGAGGATTTTGGTGGAGGTATAGTGGGGTGGATGGAAATTGGGTATAAAAAAATGGTAAAAAAAAATGGTAAAAAAAAATAAAGAAGATGGTTGCCTTGGAAGAAGAAGAAGAAGAGGCGTTGGGTGGGGGTAGGGTGATAGTAAAAAAGAAGATTTTAATTTATTTTTTTACTTTATTTATTGTCAAACGCGCTTTTTTTTTTTTTTTTTTTTTTACCACGTCAGTTTTAGGGGGTAAAAAAATTCATTTTTAAATAGTAAAGATGTGTAATAGGTCGTCATGATAGTTTAAGCGTGTAACTGACTTTTGAGATAAGTTCAAGGGTGAATTTATGCCTTTTCCCAATATATGATAGTTATTGATTTTTAATGATGACAATGGTGGTGGGAAGATTTCGGTGGTGAAATCAATGGCGGTGGAGAAGTGAATTTGGTGATAATAGCAACAATGGTAGTGATTTAATAGTGGTTTTGATGATGTATAGGGAAGAAGAAGAAATTGGGTGACATAGAATTTATTTTTAAAAAAAAAATCGGATGTAATTATTAATGTGACAATGAAATGGTGAAGAGTGGTGCGAGTGTGAAACATTTTCTCATCATGTGTCTGATTGTATGTGTCTCAGGGTTGAAATAAATTCACGTTAAAATAATTTAGGTGTGTAATAGGTCGTCACAATATTGAATAGTGTTATGTTAAGAAAAATGTATAATACATAAACATGACCCTTAACTTGGCTTCAATTGACAACTATGATCTCCAACTTTGGGTGTGCACAAGTAGGCACTTGAACTTATATTAAATTGAATAAATAAACACATTCATCCTACGTGACATCTTATATGAAAATTTTGTATAAATAAAAAAAAAGTAACTATCGACCACTGAAAATTAAAGTGAAGAGTTGAATATAGCAACATGCATTTAAAATATTGGTTCAAATATTGAAATAAAATAAATCATTCGTAGATGCTAACCAATTTTTTCAAATAATATATGTTATTCCCTTCGTCTTAATTATACAATTCGCGTAAAATTTTGAGAGTTAATCGAATTTGTAATATTTTAAATTTATTTTTTAGTACTATTTAAAAAGGAAAAAATTAAAATATAATGAAAGAGGAGTGTATAAAAGTAGGTGGGCCATCTTCAAAAACCAAATATAAAAGTAGGTGGGCCATGGTGCCACGTGTCGGAAGAAGAGTGAATTTTATTCACTCTTCTTATATAGTAATTAATGTAATTTTTCAAATAATATATGTTATTCCCTTCGTCTTAATTATACAATTCGCGTAAAATTTTGAGAGTTAATCGAATTTGTAATATTTTAAATTTATTTTTTAGTACTATTTAAAAAGGAAAAAATTAAAATATAATGAAAGAGGAGTGTATAAAAGTAGGTGGGCCATCTTCAAAAACCAAATATAAAAGTAGGTGGGCCATGGTGCCACGTGTCGGAAGAAGAGTGAATTTTATTCACTCTTCTTATATAGTAATTAATGTAATTTTTCAAATAATATATGTTATTCCCTTCGTCTTAATTATACAATTCGCGTAAAATTTTGAGAGTTAATCGAATTTGTAATATTTTAAATTTATTTTTTAGTACTATTTAAAAAGGAAAAAATTAAAATATAATGAAAGAGGAGTGTATAAAAGTAGGTGGGCCATATTTGTGATAGGTGGGCCATCTTCAAAAACCGTAGGTGGGCCATGGTGCCACGTGTCGGAAGAAGAGTGAATTTTATTCACTCTTCTTATATAGTAATTAATGTAATTTTTCAAATAATATATGTTATTCCCTTCGTCTTAATTATACAATTCGCGTAAAATTTTGAGAGTTAATCGAATTTGTAATATTTTAAATTTATTTTTTAGTACTATTTAAAAAGGAAAAAATTAAAATATAATGAAAGAGGAGTGTATAAAAGTAGGTGGGCCATATTTGTGATAGGTGGGCCATCTTCAAAAACCGTAGGTGGGCCATGGTGCCACGTGTCGGAAGAAGAGTGAATTTTATTCACTCTTCTTATATAGTAATTAATGTAATTTTTCAAATAATATATGTTATTCCCTTCGTCTTAATTATACAATTCGCGTAAAATTTTGAGAGTTAATCGAATTTGTAATATTTTAAATTTATTTTTTAGTACTATTTAAAAAGGAAAAAATTAAAATATAATGAAAGAGGAGTGTATAAAAGTAGGTGGGCCATATTTGTGATAGGTGGGCCATCTTCAAAAACCAAATATAAAAGTAGGTGGGCCATCTTGGTGCCACGTGTCGAAAGAAGAGTGAATTTTATTCACTCTTCTTATATAGTAATTAATGTAATTTTTCAAATAATATATGTTATTCCCTTCGTCTTAATTATACAATTCGCGTAAAATTTTGAGAGTTAATCGAATTTGTAATATTTTAAATTTATTTTTTAGTACTATTTAAAAAGGAAAAAATTAAAATATAATGAAAGAGGAGTGTATAAAAGTAGGTGGGCCATATTTGTGATAGGTGGGCCATCTTCAAAAACCAAATATAAAAGTAGGTGGGCCATGGTGCCACGTGTCGAAAGAAGAGTGAATTTTATTCACTCTTCTTATATAGTAATAATATATATATATATATGAAGCTAAATAAAAAAGAAGTGATGTGGCACCTCTCAATTGCCAAGGATCATATTTATCTTTTTTTGTAGTTTTTTTTTGACATTTTCTCTAATTTTCTTTGATTATTTATTTTATAAAACCATCTCCTTAATTCATACCTATTCAATTAAATAAATTCAAATCTTAATTAATTTCGTAATATATATAACTCCTAACCTTTCACATTCATAACCTTCAAATTATTAAATATACAAATTTATAACTTCTAAATATTACACTTATAAAAACCTATTTTGAGACATGTGTGATAATTATTTTATTTTCATTTTTCTTATTCTTCATCTTTTGTCTCTTTGATTGGTTAATTTTTTTGTCTTCTTTGATCTGATTTTGCAGGAGAGAGATGTATAATAAAGAATGTTAGATATTTTTGCATAGTTTGATTTTACGAGGTAACAGATTTGACATATCTAATACTTATAATTATCACTTTTTCTATTGTAATTATACATTTAATATTATTTTTTTGGATTTTTGATGATACAAATCATGAATTTTTTGTAGAAAAAATAATTTGTTTTTTTTCTCTTTGTAGTTTTTTGAGATTTTTTCTTTGCTTATTCTTGTAGTTTCTAAAGACTCTGATTGTTTATACTCTCTTCGTCTCTTTGTAGATTTTGGAGAATTGAATTATGTTATGTTGAGAACATGATCTTTCTTTCCTCTTCAAACCATAACTAAATATTCTTTAATATTTTTGTTTGATTAGTTAACTATATTTTTATGTTTTTTTTTTGTTGTTGTTATTGTAAGGATTGTTTATAGTTCTCCGGCCAAATCTCCATGCTTTTGTTTCAAATAAAAGCATCTGCTCTTTCGGCATCTCTTTCGCTTGTCCAGTAACCTCTTCTTTCTCAAAAAGAAAAAGTCGAAACCTGATCTTGACGCCCCTAAACAATAGCAATTGGTTCCTTATAAACTTAGTTAATTGAAAAGGCACCAGTATATCTCTAAAAAAAAACTAATATTTCAAATCTTAATATAAAGTATAATAAATACTAAATATTGCACACAAACATGTTATATATATATAGAGAGAGAGAGGGTATAAAAAAAATCCTCAATTGAAATATGAAAAAAATCATACAATTCAACTAAAAAAATTAATTCATTAACCATATGAGTCATTAAAACCAACACAATATTGTATATTAATTTTTGAAAAAAATATATCATCAAACTAATTATTTTTCTTATAGCTAAGAATCAAATAAATCGATTCCTCTTACAATTTCATATGTCACAATCACATAACAATGATATGGTAAAAATACATAATTTTAACCCTAGATTCTTAATTATTATTTAGATATAAAAATTATTTATAAGTCAAAAAGTTGTTTCACAATTTTGAGAATTCAATTAACAAAAAATTAACTATTTTTTTATTTTATTTTATAACATTCGCAACTTACTTTTTTTGACAAATTTAAATTTTTTCTATTCCTTCAGAGTAACTTTTTGATTCTCTGCCCCTTTTTAATTAATTTTTTCCTTAATAAATTTCTCTCCTATAATATAAAATAAGAGAAAAAGTAAGTATGTATGTATATATATATATATATTAGGTAATGCAAAATATATTGTTCAAAATAATAGTAATTATCAAAAGTAACGTTTATTAGTAGAAGCATATTTAGAGACTTTTAATTAATTTGAAATTTCTTAAATAAGATAAAGAGAAAATATGTCATATAATAAAATTAAAGCATAAAAAATGGTGGAGGAGTTTACTGAAAAGTTATTTTGTTTATTAAAAAAATATGTATTTTTTTTTTACTTTTTTTCTTATTTTTATCTATTTATTTAATTTTTATCATAAACTCACACCTCTTCATCTTTCATAACCTCTATACTTAATTAGTACTTATTAGTAATATCTATAACTTCCAACTTTATACCTTCATGACTCCCAATTACTTAATGTTCAAGGTTGTGACATCTTAAAATCACATCAAAATAATATAAGAGCAAGATCATTAATAAAAGGTAGCATAAAAACCAATTCTCAAAAAATATTAAAATGTGTTTGTGCATACACTTAGCGGTGGGAGATAATCAAAATTATTATGAAGTTTTAATAAAATATGAATCATGAAAAATATAAGAAAAATAAATTAAGAGAATTCATTTTTGACATTTTGCATAAATTAGTAAAAAAGTTAACGACAAGCTACCTTGATTCTTTTAAGATACGATGCTCATTGTTAATGTTTTCTTAGTGGAATTAAATAAGCAAAGATGAAAAAAATGAAAAAGAGAGAATCGAAAAATAGTGTTGGAATAAATTCAAAGAAACGTAGAATTATAGGAGAGAATTTATTAAGGAAAAAATTAATTGAGATAATTATTCCAAATATACTTATTACTTAACCATTCATCCTCCATTTTAATTATTCTAAATATTTACTTAACTTTTCTCTTACACTTTAATTATATGAAAATATTATTTATCGTTAATAATTATAAATATTCCTATTATTTGTGAACAATTTTTTTTTATATATATTAACCTTATTTAAAAAAAAAAAACCAAGAGTCTAATTATAAGCTTTTATTAGATATTATACGAATTATTTTTTAATCTTTATTACATAAAACCTTTTATCATTCTTTTATAATTGCTCATTTATTACTTATTTTATTATGTATTTTAACCACAATATATAACAACAATATATATTATTTGCTAATCCAATATCACCAAAAATTATTTTGCAGAACTAAAATCATGTATCACCCATTTCCTTTCCAAAGAATCAACATATAGAGAAAAAACTTTAAATTTTAATATACAATTGAAGTACTCTTTTAAGTTTTCAAACTATAGGTAGCTTATCTATTACAAATAATTTTTCATATTAAGAGCGTGTTTTGATGTGTTACTATTTTAATTCTTTTGACATTTTTTTAAAAAATAATTAAAAGACTAAAAGTCCCACTTTAAATTTTTTACAAAATATCAAAGGTGACCATATTTAATTTTTGAGAACTCATTCAAATGGATAATAAAGTCATAAATTCTTATTATTATATTATAACTAACATAAACGAATGGGTACTATTCAACCAAAAAAAAGTATAGGTATTAGACAGTGTTAATTTAAGGATTTTTTTTTTTATATATAAAATCAATTCATAAATCAAGTTAAAATTACAAATCTAAATGTTAAAATTTGTTATCTAATCTATTTGAATTTGAAAATTAAAAAAAAAAACTTTAAAACTTTTATACACCGCGTGTGGTGCGGCTAAGTTTACTTGTTTATTCCTATGATCATACAATATTAACAAGGTTGACGAATCAATCATCATTCAACCCTGGCTCTGGTTAGTTAAAATACGACTACAAAGTCTAACGTATCCAAAAAATTTTAAAGATTATAAGAGATATTGAGAAAAAAATACTCCCTTTATCCAATAATACTTGTCCATTATTAATTTTGTATACTTTCTAAAAAATTATAAATAGAAGGACAATTTTACTATATCACCCTTTGAATATAATAAATACAATGTCTTGAAAAATGTAATAAGAAAATGGCTATAATTAATGATAAGAATAAAGTAGGAACTAAGTGTGAAATTATCTATTGATTTTATAGAGTAGACAAGTATTATTGGACATCCCAAAATAATATAATAGACAATTATTATTTAACTGAGGGAATATCAAAGTTTTCATTGGGAATGCCCAATTCTTGAAAGTAATATGGCACCCATGTGCATTTTATATTTACATTAAAATAAATTACTATTTATAAAAATATATTTCGTATAAGGGTAATGCTAAATGGCCAAAAAGTTAGACCAAAATTTGATCAAAAATTTAAAAAGTCTATAATATCTTTTTTATTTTAAAATAAACGATTCTTTTTTCCATTTTTTAATTAAAAAATTTTAAAGTTAAAAAGGTAAAATAACATAGTGTAAAATATGTTATTTTACCATTCTGACCAAAAGGATTTTTCCTTAGTATAATCCCAAAGTAAAATTTGAAGAAGATAAAATGTATACATATTTTATCCTCATCTTTTAAGGTATAGAGGTTGTTTAGATTGTTAAGTCATGCATTCATTTCATTTTCATTTTCATTTCAATTTGATGCACATTTTACGAGCGTGTCCTTCACGTACTAAAAAGGCACGTAAATCAGCCATTTCTTCTATGACTGACTTTTTTTTTTTGTTTCTCACCCAGTGTCCGGAGTCCACATTAGAGCTCCGATTAAATTCGGATCTCACACTGCAGGGCCCATTTGGGGGTGGCACTCCCAACATGATTTTCTCCATATCCAAGGTTCGAACCCGAAACCTCTGGTTAAGGGTGAAACACTCCATGTGGCAAATATCTATCGGCACAAGCCCATTCCAACGACTCAATCTCAGCCATCCACTTTTATCACGAATAATTTTTTCAGAGTGTCTCTCCGAAATTATTACTCCCTCCATTTCATTTTATGTGAGGTAGTTTGACTCGACACGAAATTTAAGAAAGAAACAAAGATTTTTAAAACTTGTGGTCCAAAATGAATGATAGAAATTTGTGTGTCGGTAAATCATATCATTAGAGGTAAAATAGACATTTTTATAATTAAATTGTTATTTACTATAGAAATGCGTCATCCTTTTTGGAACAGACTAAAAAGGAAAATAAGTCACATAAATTGGAACAGAGAGAGTAATTCATTTTTTACTACAGAGTATAATGCGTGACAACTTAAAACTATGAATTTATGTTGAGTTCATGAGTTATTCAATAAAATAACTAGCGTTCAATCGTATATATTATGAATTTCTATCGATTTGTCACAAAGCATATCACCATTTTGGAAATGAATTTTTCTTCCGTTGTTGCTTTGAAATGATAAGAGAGGTACCATAAGTGATGGAACAAATAAAAAAGAGGTAGAAAAGAGAATACATACAATAAGATAAGTTTAGTTAGATGATGTTTCATGAGTGAAAATATAAATTCATGACAATTTGATAGAGAGTTTGTGAATTATTCAATATGATAGCTAGATTAAATACAACATGAAGCTATTTGATTTGTTATGACCTGCATGTCATAGTTAGCAAAAGTATAACTTTTTTTCTTTCTTTGTAGTTTATTTTGAGATCACATTTTCTTTGAGTGATCTAATAGGATAATTAAATTGAATAAAATCATATCAATAATCAATTTTATTTAGGTCCAATTTGGATTCCTATGTTGTTTCCTTTTCTTTTCGTACCTTTTCTATGAGAAAAAAAATGATGCAATTGAATTGTATTTGTCATGACTTACATGTCATAATTATCAACATCATTATATTATATCGTTTATGTCTTAACTCAAGGATATTTATTTCGAATTCTCTTTATTATCCTAAATAATGTTATTTTTCGCACAACTATCATATATAACTCGAAGTTAATTCTTTAAAGGGAAAAATACACCATTAAGCAAAAATATACTAGTTAATTAGCTCACATAGCTATAGTTTGAATTAATTACGGTTGACAGCTTAATTTTAGTTGTAATTATGTCAATTATACATATACAAATACAATTTTTTTTTTTATATATATATATATATATATATTTGTATATACAATTATATAAAAGATATACAAATGCAATTCGCCTCCCTCCACTCTCTACCCTTTCTTGCTCGCCTCTCTCCTCTCTCTCCCAATCTCACTCGTCCAGTGTTTTTAAAAACTCTGTTGGGACTCGCCTCGGGGCTCACCTTAGGATGGGACTTTAACAAAATGCCTCGAGACTCAAGTATGGGGCTTAGTTCTGTAAGACTTATGCTCTAAGCGCCCGACTGTACCCCCTAAGCACGCCTAACGCCCAACGCTCGAGGCTCGCCTAACAGATCTTACACAAACTATGTGTTAAAATCTTTAGTTAACATTGTTGACCCTCATTATTCTTGAATAATTGAATAATACATAATAATTTTTAATCTATAGAGATAAAGAAGATTGAGAATAACTCAAATAACAAGTTTTAGTATCACATCTTTCCTATTTGGTAACACTGTGAAAGTAATTATATATTACGTAACATTTTTTTTTATAAATACGTTCCAAAGGTTTACTTTTTCACTTATCATTGGTCTTCATGGTTTTGTCATGTCTCAAAATTATTATATTTTATTTAGCTATTTAAAAGTAATTTTATTTTTATTCATGATGGAGTGATGTTTTTTTATTATAATACTAGTAAGGTTATTAATTATTTTCTTTTAAGGGGGGGGGGGGGTGGGGTCGTAGAGTATGATAAAAAAATATTTTTGAGAATAATGATTCTTTTATTATTAGAAAGTTAAGATATTAGATTATTTATACTTGTATAATCATGTTATAACTTTTATTTTCTATTAGTTTATTTAATCATATTTGTAATTATTTCAAAACTATTGATTTATTTTTATAATTTGTGTTATTATACTATAATATAAATTATAAATTTAAAGATCCATAGGGCTTACGCCCCACGTCTCGAGGCTTACGCCTCGCCTCATGCCCCCGCCTTTTAAAACACTGCGCTCACCTTTCTCCTCCCTCTTTCAATCTCACTCGTCAGATATACAAATACATATGTATATCAGTTACATATAGACAATTATTTAACAGATATGCATATACAATTTGCCTCTCTCCACTCTCTCGCTCGCCTCTCTGCTCCCTCTAACATGTAGCTATGAATCGTAATTAGCAAACTATAGCTATGAAGCATAATTAAGTTATTTTTGAGTGGCTATATGCGAAAGTTCCCAAAAATTGAAAAAAATTACATGGTTAAGCAAACATATACCAGTTAATTAGTCATCATAACTATAGTTTTAGTTAATTACCACTCGTTGGACCAACATTTAATGATAATTACGTGGACTGGAGTTTCGAATTTGTATAATATAATTTGTATAAATTTTGTATAATATAATTTGCATAACTGTTTAAAGTTCAGATGTTTGTGTTGGTATAAATTCGTTATTTCGAGTTTATACAAAAATAGCTCAATTGTATAAACGAACCCGCGAATTATACAAACTCACCCACAAATTATACAAACTCGATTATACAAATGAAACAACTTAAACTGTAGCTACAACCCGTAAATATGCAAACTATATCTATCGAGCATAACTAAGTTTATTATTGACTATTTGCAAATATTCCCCTTTAAAGTTTTGATCCCAAATATAGTGCTAAAGAATGTTATCTATCTTTTTAAATAATAAAATAATATCACATAAATTGAAAAAATAATAATAACATTGTTTCTCTCCATCTCCATCCAACAACAAAGCAACAAATTTCGTCCATCTCTATCCAACAATCGTTTCACTCGTACTCTTGCTACTTGGTTTGATTTTTTCTTCTTTCTTATTTTATTTTACTTTTTCATTCTTTCATTACAAAATTATATTACCTTTTCTATATCAGTAATTTTCTCATTTTTTTTTTGCTTATTTAAATTTGAAATTCACCAAAAAGATAAAATGGAAGAGCATACTATTATTTTTATTTTTTTTGGTAACTAGCTTTCCATTAATCACCAAAAGAACATTACAAATCTTAGCATGCTACATCACAACAATGCTATCCTTAATCAAACCACAAGCTGCCTAGAAAATAAAACTATGTATTAGACTACTTATTCTAGGGGGGGCTCTTACACAACTTACATATATAATCTCTTTAGCTATAGTTTTCAACTGTTGCCGTCTTGTTTAAAAAATTCTCCGATTTCTTTCATTCCATATCTCATATGTGATTTCTGCATACATCATCTTGAACTCAATGCGCCTCCTTAGATTTTCCTTTTGCGTTGCTGATAGTCCATTGTATGTGTTGCTCCCATGTAGTAGCATTATACATTGGCATGTTCATTCATCTTAGGATTCTATCCCACGATCTTCTCACATAAGTACATTGCACAAAGAGGTGTTCCCTCGATTCCTCCTGCAGTTGGCATAGGCAACATGTTTTCTCTACATCCATACCCCATTTGCTCAGTCTATCAGTTGTCAGCTTCTTTCCATGAAGTTGAATCCATGTTGTGAACTTTGATTTTGGTCTAGCTGCATTTATATACATTAGACATTTCCATGGCACCTTAGGTTTACCTTGTAACATATTGTTGTAAAGCTGTCTTATCACACTTTTCTCTGGATTGATAGTAGGAAATTGAGATATAACAGTCCTTGCCTCCAATATTTTTCTAATCATCCAACATGCCTGCTTTGGTACTTGAATATTATCTCCTTGTTCTCCTTTTATGTAGTATGTATGTATCCATTGAATCCACAGCTTGTCAACTTTGTTCTCCACATCCCAATAGTTCTTAGCTATAGCAGCCTTGTTCCAGATTCTCAGATTAGTTAGGTTCAGACCTCCCACACACTTGAGTGAGCATAGTGTTTCCCATGCCACTAGAGCTTTTTGTTAGGGTTTTGCCTTGATTTTCTTATCATAATTTAAGATTTATTTTTCCTTAAAGAAAAAACAAAACATTACCATAAATGTTTTTACTTTTCTTGAAAGGAAAATATAATATTATTTTATATTTGATTTATTCTCTCCTTTTAGGACTCCTTTTCTAGTAGGAAAGGTTTTAGGATTCTATAAATATAGGTTTGTTTCTTCTAAGACAAAAAATAATAACATCTACAATGTAGTCGTTTAAGAGTCTTGTTTATGGAGAGATTTATTCTCTCTAAAGTTTCAATGTTTTTCTTTATATTAATTTTGATATAATAATATTTTGATTTTTAATATAAGTTTTTGTTATCTGATTTATCAACTATATGATTTGCAAATTGTAAGCTTCCGCATGACGCCCCAATTCCCCTTCACAACTCAACAATTTTTGGTAATGGTATTGCTTCCTGACCAAAGATAGCTCCTACAATAAGCTTCGATCGTCTTCATCACCTTAGTTGGCATCATGAACAGTTGTGCCCAATAAGCTTGTATTCCAAATATTACAGACTGAATAAGTTGTGCTCGACCAACGTATGACAGCTTTCGAGCAGTCCACGAAGATATCCTAGCAGTGATCCTTGTGATGAGAGGTTTTCATTGAATGAGAGTGATTTTCTGAGTGGATAATGGAATTCCAAGATATTTGAAGGGAAACTCTCCACGACTAAATCCCAGCCTAGTGAGGATTTGCACTTCCTCAGCTAGTGATACTCCCCCAAAGTACACAGAGCTTTTCCCTAAATTAGCAAGTAGTCCCGATGCCTTAGAGAATTCATTGTGTTTGATACTACATACACTACTAGATATTTGATACTGGATCATTGTGTTTTGTTCTTTCTTTTTAAGTATGTATCTATGCAAAAATATACTAAATACATCACATTTTTTTATATTACATACACGTACTTATGCATAGATACACATTATGTATATGTGCATATTCAAAACTAGATATATAAATACATAAAATTGTGAAGCACAAATACGGAGAGGGAGTGGAATGAAAGACGGAGAGATACAAATGAGAAAAGAGTGAAACGAGCAAGAAAGCACATTGTATCTCAGATAGACAGATACATGTGAATCTCACGAGACGAATGCATCGTATCTGATAACAAACTCATACACATTTTATAATTAACTAAATCATACTTTTTTTAAATATAATTACACTCAATAATTACGTGTTTTCTGAAATTTCCTCTTAATATTAACTAAGTAAGATACATAGTAAAATTTTCGACCTCAAATGCTAAATTCATTCGAAGTCTCTATAGCATATAAGGAAAAAAACTAAATAAAAGAAGGAAACAAAAGAAATTATCGAAACGTCACTGTGTTCACATTCTTTAGGTACAACTGCTTACAGCTTAAAGTACAAAAATACATTACTTCTGTCAGCCGTAGCCTATACAGTATCTTTTGTTTTTTCTATATATACACAGAAGAAAAGAGCTAAAGAGAGAGAAAAGCGCGCGTCTAGAGAGAGAAAGTGAGAGAGAGACGCTTGGTGACTCTACCAGGTAATATGGACCTATAGATACAGAAATTTGTATCTCTATGCTGACTTTTGTGTGTATTTATCTGACATCCATGAAATCATCCTTCACTGTTTCTGTGTATAGTACTGTTCATCGTCTTGTTGGAAGTTTTTTTTTTTTGGTAATTTGAGCTGTTTTTGGACTTTGAATTTTGTTTAGGGTTTTTGATCTGTTGATCATTTGTGGTTTTGGTTGTAGAATTATGTGTGATTCCTTGATTGAATTGATGAAAGTTGATTGAGTTGACTTTGCGATCTTCTGGGTTTACTTTTAATTATTTTGGGGTTTTGGGTTTTCTATTCTTGTGAATTTTTTAGGCTTTGGTATGGATATACGAGAACTTCATTACTGGTATATTTTCATTTTTTTCTTAATTTACGAATACAATTTGATTTTTTGAAAATATTCTGGAAATACGGAGTATTCATCTGTTTTCTTGACCATATGTGCAGTATTCTGCTTTTATTTTATTTTTTAAAAAAAAATTTGGGTAAAAGTTTGATTTTTATTTTGAATTCTAGAAACTTAGGAAAATAAGTCTTTGTTCTTGTAGATCTTAATTAAACATGGTTTATCTGGAGTATATGGGTGGTGTGGTGGTTTATAGGTTTCCTGATAGGTCTGAATTAGGTTAATTTGAGGATTATTTGGGATTCCATGAGCCGAGGAGGAAAAATCAGAGTAAAAAAGTGTTCTTTTAACTTTAAAGGTGGACAGAAGTAGCATCTTATCTTTGTTTTTCATGGGAAAAAACTTTTATTTTTTTTAATGTTTAGGGAAATTAAGCTTCAAATTTGGCAGATAATAATAAAGGATGAAGTTTGTGGAGTAGATAGTGATATAGGAAGTGGAGTAAAAAAACATGACTTGAAGAATTGTGTGAAACAAGTAATTTATCCAGTCAAGGTATTATTGATTGATTGAGACAAAAGGATTCCCTCAAAACAACCAACAAGCCTCTGTGGAAGAAGGTTTATGTTTGTTTGGTGGTGTGAATTGGGTGGTTTTTGTCGGCAGGTCCAGTTTTGATGGATTAGTGTGGAGCAAATTAAAAGAGTCAGTAAACTAAATTGGTCTTATCATCCATCTTTACAAAAAACTGATTTGAAGGTGTGATTTCACCACCCTTGTAACTTTTGTTAAATTTGGTGGTTCAACATTAGCAAATTGTGGTAAAAAAAATTGTTTCCATGCTTTGATGGGGGGAGAAATACCCAGTGCAGAAAAATTATCTATATATAGATGTTCTTGATGTTTGCTTCAGCCAGTAGTTGAGTTTTGGGAGTGGTTTATGATAGCAGGAATTTCTCTGATCCTTTATATCAAAGTGATTTTGGCTATTGGTTTGCCAGAGTTCATTTGAGTATGATTTCTTTTGATTAGTTCACTGCATACAGTATATAACTATAAACATTGTTCTATATATTCTTCTTTTCGATATACTAACCTTCAGGCATAGCCATGAATTCTCAAGGTTTTTCAATTTTCTTTGACAACAGTCTCTTGTGGCTGATACTATATCTGCCTAAAGGGGTTTTGAATCCCTACTGATGCTTTCAGATCAAGATTGTGCTAGACATCCCAAGTACGAATCAAATGCCATCACTTAAAATGAAGACAAAGCTAGCCACATCCAGTTCGAAAGAAAAAAATGGTCTCCACGTCTGTCCAAATTCTAGTGTCATATCCAAGAGTTCTCTCTCTCGAACCAGAAGTGTGCAGAATGCAGACGAAGTTGCAGATCTGATTCACAATACTCATGATGGTAGGTTTGGTTCTATGTTATGGCTTTACAGAATAAGAACTTTTTCGTTGTTATTGTGATGGTGTGAGAATGATGCTTTTTTCCTCACCGACAAGTTTTACAATGGAACTCTCTGCTCTATGCTGACGTTGCCATTTCATCATACTGCGCATTCTGGTTCAATCATCAGTTCTTTAATTCTTGCAGTTCCTAGCTACTACAAAGTACATCCACACCAAGTCGGAAGAAATGGTGATCATGCTAATGATTTGGTAGATGACCTGCTTGGAAAGCAACAGCCACCTGCTACTGATTCTGCAAACCTTGATACAACGGTAAATACGTCCTCAAGTGTTAACTATTAGTACCTGTCGCTTTAAGTTTCATTTATAGTAGTCTTAATTTATTTATTCATTTCTTTCAACCATATGGTGTATAATGGACACAAATTCTTCCAAATATACACATATTGCTGTCATGCATCTTCAGCTTGTTATATAATAAATTTATATAGTTTTCATTTTCCCGGTAAATGGTCATAAAGTGTTTTCATAAACATTATGGAGATACAGAAACTGAACATAGAAATTCATAGGAGAAAACAAGGAACCAAAGAAAGGTCCACATTTAAGCCGTCTGATCTCTCCATATCTCTACTTAAGTGGTCTGTGAAGAAAACAGTATGTGAAAGGGCTGAGACACGAGCATCAGGAAAAATAGGTCATTTGTTTTACGAGAGTCAAATTGAGTAATCTTCATTTTGATATTTGACATGAATTAATCCGAGCATCAGGAAAAGTAGGCCATTTGTTTTACGAGAGTCAAATTGAGTAATCTTCATTTTGATATTTGACATGAATTAATCCGAGCATCAGGAAAAGTAGGCCATTTGTTTTACGAGAGTCAAATTGAGTAATCTTCATTTTGATATTTGACATGAATTAATCCGAGCATCAGGAAAAGTAGGCCATTTGTTTTACGAGAGTCAAATTGAGTAATCTTCATTTTGATATTTGACATGAATTGATCTGTTTTCTGAAATAAAATATATATGTTATGAAAAATGGTTTTCCTGAACAGGTAATAATTTTTTGAAATGTCTAGTGTTATGGATGTTCAAAATCAGCACTAGAAGGTGTCACAATTACATAAAAAAGTCAGCAAAAATGAAAAAAAAAGAAGATAAAAAGATAAAAAGAAACATGCTGGCTATCTATACAAAAGATTCGATGAACTGTAACTGGGTTTCACTATCATCTATCCATTTCTGTTTACACCAAAAAGATATCCACAAAATGCAATCTGACTTGATCTTCAAGACTGAGTTCTTTTGTCTTTTTAAACATCTCTTGTTTCTCTCTTTCCAAACACACCACCATATGGCTGCTGGTACTGTGTTCCATTCTGTCTTGATCTGCTTTGAAAGACCTTTCCTGTTCTGAGATTGTACCTAGCATTACCCATTTGATGCCCAGAAATTTCAAGAAAAACTGCAACAGCTGTGTGCTGATAGCAATGTAGAAATAAATGGTCAACAGACTCTTCTCTCTCTTCATACATCTGTAAACTATTGGACTCCACTTCTTTGAAGATTGTCTTGAGTTAAGCAAGTCTTCCTAGCCACCAAAATGTTGCTTTAGAGTTCCAAACTTGTTTCCAGAAACCAAAATGTTGCTGATAGGACTCCCTCGTGAGCAAAATTATTACATGCCCTTACAGTAAAGATGTCCTTGCTGTGTTCCTTTACAGGTAATATATGTTAACCAAATACATAAGAACCTTTAAACATAGATTTCATAATTGAATAAAACTGATTTGGGAAATTGTGGCATGACAAATTTCATCTTGCAAAAAGTGAGTGGGTCAGAACAAGACCCCAATGCAAAGGCTGCTGTAATGAGAGCCCAGATATCAGTCTATCACCAAAAACAGAAATTCATTATGGTCAAATCTTCCGACTAAAATATAATAATTTACCTCAGAAGTAAATAGTGCTTGTTAAATACCAATACAAGCACTTTAGTCTGAGATTTCAGTATCCAGTTGCCGAAGTGTTGGACACGTTGACAGCCTTACTTTCCCATATAATAGGTCATTGAGAGACTCCTTCAATCTATAGATTACTGTTTTGTTTCATGCTTTATCTTGTACGTTTCCATTGATTACCATTTGTTTCTAGCTGCTTTTGTTGTACTTAATTTATGCTTGATTTTTTTGCTCAAGAAAAAGAATAATGCACAAGTAGAGTACAATAAAATCCGACCCCAACTAGCTTGAGATTGAGGCATAGTTATTGTTGTTGAGTGCAACATTAACAGCTAGAAAGAAATAGATAATTCACGTTATATAGCTCACATATTATTACTTTATTAGTTCACATAATATAGGGCTGGCTGACACTGGGATATGCGTGCTCCTATCCCCTGAAAGTTTTACACTTCAGTTTACTATGCCATACTTGTGCCTGCATGCTGAAAGTTTGACAATTTGATTTTTGATGTTTGTACTGTCCTATCATGTTTTGGAATCGCTGCAGGAGTCTACAGTAGTAATCTGCAAACCAAGTTCAGAGACAATCTTTTCACCTAGTGTGGAGCCTGTTGGTGGTGCGCACAGTGAGTCTGATATACCAAGTGATGGAGGTACACCTCCAATTTTGTTGGATTCTTTTGTTGATTGTGAAATTCATAATTAGATTTTGTTTCTTCTCTTTGTCCTGAGGCAAACCACAACCCATCCTTAAATTTGCTTTATTTCTTCTGTTCTTGAAAAGGATGTTGCCACACAGCCAAAAGCCCCTCGGGTCATAGATGATAAGAGCTGAGAAGCACACCTCTCTCTCTCTCTCCCTCTGTTCTAGTTCTTGTGAAAAAGATCATTATTACATAAACTTATCGTATTTTTGGTTGCTTACAGCAAGCAATGATTTTTATGTACCCCAATTGGAGACTGAAGATAGTGATAGCAGCAGAAGTTCGTGTGAACATCAGACGTGCAATGTTTCAGATTTCTACATCTCCGATATGATTGTTTCTTGTTTGGCCGTCGAGGGTGAAACCATCTATGATGAAAGTTTGACTGACAGATTCTTGGCTGATTACAAGTGTGAAGAACCAAATATCTTTACTAATGTTGATGAGGAATACTTGCTGTTGCCTTTCCTTGAAGACACTGCAGCAGCTAGCTATAGTCAAGAGTGCAGAACATCTAGTGAAACCGCTGTTCAGTCAGATGATTCGAGCTTATACATGGCAATTCACCAGCTCAGATCATCTGAACAATCTGATGCTTTCACATATTTAGAATCTGATCAAGCAGAATGCTTTGACCCACATATTTTCATAAGAAATTTGCCAGACATATTAGAGAGGCCGAATATTTTGCCAAAAGAATCAGAAACATGCAAACCGATCACCCTAGTACTTGACCTAGATGGTGAGATTCACTACTTGGGTACTCCAATTTTACTACTCATTAGTCTTGCTGCAATTTTTGGTTACGCTGGAAATGATGCTATGTGTAGCTTGTTTTTAAAAACAATCTTTTGCTATACCTGAGGGCTAGTTACTAAGATTCCTTTACAGCAGGGAGAGTACCCTGGTACCTTCTTGTATAATACATATATTTTACAGCATGACATGGTTCCCATAAGATGGTCTAATATTTTGCGTATTCATTTCATGTCTTCAGAAACACTTGTTCATTCTACACTGGAGCACTGTGACGATGCAGACTTCACATTTCCTGTTTTCTTCAGCATGAAAGAACACATTGTCTATGTGAAACAGCGGCCTCACCTCCGGACATTCTTGGAGAGAGTTGCAGAGATGTTTGACATTGTAATTTTTACTGCTAGTCAGAGCATATATGCGAAGCAACTGTTGGATATTCTGGATCCAGATGGAAAGATTATCTCAAGGCGAGCATATCGTGAATCATGCATTTTCTCTGATGGAAGTTATACAAAGGATTTAACGGTATTAGGTGTTGATCTGGCAAAAGTTGTAATTGTAGATAATTCCCCACAGGTAATCTACTTGCATCTTGTTTTTGATGATAAACCTATTATTATACACTTAATTCTGTTAGTTTGGAATGTGTTTAGTCATGCTAATATGTTTGCTTAGGTCCTATGCTTTCTTTGAGTCTTTTAACCCTGTTAGATAATCTTATGCCACTAGATATCTAGAGACTGTCTAGTACTTTTCATTTTTTTTGGGGTATAATGGTGGATTGAGAAGATTATAAATGGAGAAACATGGTCGATAAAAATCTACAGCCAACCCCGATTTTGAAACTGAAGTGGTGTAGTAGTAGTTCCTGTATATGCTTATCCTGTTGGTGAGAGACACAAATCTATTTATACTTCTGGTACTGGGTTGGTAGATTCCTCCCTTTTAATTTTTTGTTTTGGTCATAGGTGGTAAGGGGAGTGTACTGGTGAGATTAAGTCACTAAAATTCCTGTGCAATCTGTAAAATAGACACAACACCTTTATCAGGCATTTCACTGCGCTACTCTAGTCGTCTGTAGGCAGAGTTCAATATTGTTTGTAAAAAAGTATGGTCTCTTGATGTTTGTGAATTTTTTTTCGAGTTTCATGTGCTTAGTTGGAAATTGGAGAAAACTAAAAGAGACATGAACTGCAACATAGCAAATGCAGAGTGCTTATTTGAGCATGAAGTAAGGCTATTGTTTTATGTAACTAAATATTAATTTCCCATCTTGATTTCAGGTTTTCAGATTGCAAGTGAATAATGGGATTCCTATTAAGAGTTGGTTTGATGATCCTTCAGACTCTGCACTAATTTCTTTACTTCCATTCCTAGAGACACTGGCTGATGCTGATGATGTCCGACCTATTATTGCTAAGAAATTTGGTAACAAGGAATAAGAGGCCCTTGTTTCTTCCTAGTAGTTCCTCTAACACCTCCTCTCTTCTCATTTAAACAGAATTATCCTTCATTTACATGCTCATTGTTCTATCCTCATTGAGCCTTGATATAATTGGGGTGTGCAATAAGAATACTAGTCCTTTTCTGGTTGAGTCAGTTTTGTTGTGCGCATTCCTTTTCTTGTTTCCACCCTGTTGACAACTTTCTTCAGTCCATTGCTTACTAATTTATTTCAAATATAGTTGCAAGAGGTTCTCCTTGTGTGCAATGTACAGTTATATTTGCCTAGTTATTTACAAGCTTGTGTATATGGATTGATCTATTGTGAAATAAATTGTGATTTCATGTTTCATTATCATAGCATAAAGCTGTCCGTTGGACTAAATTATACCTGTTCATTGTATAGCCTTTGCTCAATCTAGTGTACTTATCAATTTTGCAGTAGCATAAGTTCCCAATCAAAGGCTAATTGGCCAAAAACATCAAGGTTGGCAGTCGAAATAGATTTAGAAGATATTTGGATCATCATTAGATGATGCTTTAAAGACCATCAACTTTTAGAAGTAAAAAATAAAATAGCATGGACATGCAAGCACTTGCTTGTTTCTTCATGTAGACTTGCACTGGCTGTTCTGATCTCCTTTTATTTCAGAACGCTACTTGTTATATGTGCTAAACATAGTCGAAAATCCGTCAAACTCGCCTCAAAGGTATAAAACCTTAGGTCTGGAGGTTACTACCTAATCATTTTGCCTATTGATGAAACAGTCCACTTGTAAGATTGACTGCCTACTATTTATCAGGAAATGAGAACAGTTGTCTGAAGTTATAGTCATTAAGTTAAGAAATTGATCAGTTAAAATGTTAAAGAGGTTCTTGCTAACATTTCACCGAGAGAATTGATTGCTTCGGAGTTGAAAGTAATAATAGTATAGTTCCACCACTTATTTACTGCAGGGAGACCATTTTTAGTGATTCATACTAATAAGGGCTAATTAGAGCTGTATCGCCAGATTGCTTTGAATATTGGTAGATTGCCTTTCTTGGTCGCTGATACCTGCTGAAAAGCATTAGAGTGACGGCTAACTGTAAATTGTACTGAAGTAGAGACTAGATATATGTGCAAGGGTCATGGAATTTCCATTCTCTATCAAGTTGAACTTCTTTAGCTCTACTTCAACTCTTTCTCTATAATTTCTTCTTGCACGGTGTAATAACTGTCAGTCTTTGACTGGAAAATCCCTCTGCTTCTGAAAAATCCCAAACAAAACTATAAGAAAAAAGGAAAAGAAAGCTCAAGGTGATACCTTATCAAAAAAAGTAAACACTAGGGGATAAAAGTAAGACTAACTCTGAGCAACATAATCTTCTTGTTATAGTGAAATTGAAATCTACAGACATTCTGTTTAAGTTTACTTTACCTTCCATTTTATGAACTCTCTCATTTTACATGCTTGGTTAACACTTAACAGTTCCTCGTGATTTGAACATCATGCTGTTGCTTATTCCTTTGATTTTGATTTCATGTTAGTGAATCTAGTAAGCTATGCTTCTGCATTTGTTTTGCTTAACATCTCAAAAAACTGAAGAACAATGCTTTTCAAGGATCTTCAGTTATTGCTAGTTCAAAAATAAGTTCATACAACTGTTTTCATACTTGATATGATGAATACCTAGAATATTCTAGAGAGCCTTTTTTTTTTTTGAGTGGATTATTTTGGTGAGGTAATGTCTGGCCCGTGCGATTCATGTTATTTCAGATAGTTTTGAAGAATAGTTAGGTTGGCATTTCTACTACAGTTTATAAGTTTGAATTGTGTCAATCTGCTGATATAGTTGACAAATCATTGCTACTGGGCGTAGACTATATCATTCTTTTTGGGTTATCCCAAGAATGAATGCTCATCAAGATAGCTGAGCCAAAGCACTAGATCGTTAGTGATTAGCCTTTTGCTAAAGTTAGAGTTCTCTGTAGATTTAGGTCATTAAACTTCAATGAGGATGACACTTTCTGCCTGCTTGGTAGCTCAATCTGTATATACTAGTAGTTTTTGGGTGCAAGGAATATTGTGCAAAAGGATTGCAGTTTGACTAGGAGGTACGGAGTTTACGAATTTATGCATGACCGGATATCATGATTAATCTAGTCTTTCCCTGGGATGTGAGTCAATATGGCAAGTTTGGGATATTAGCCATGGCTGAAATCTTTAGGATGGAATATGAAATAGCCTTGTGAAAGCATGTCAGATGATGGAGTGCATCATTGTGGGGGTCAGCGTGTAGTTCTGAGAATTTGTTTGTTAGGTATATAATTGCAGGTTGTTCCTTGGTTTACCTGCTTCCAATCCTTTTAGTATTCTCGCCCATTCGGATCATGATATTATTGACTTGCTTTTCGATCAAAATGATTTCATAACCACAAAGAAACACCTCTTTCCTTTGAACATGATGCTTGATATTGACATGAGGGTTCTATTTCTCGGTATTGAATAGTTTAGGCAATTAATTCTGCAAGAATGGGTGTTTTCTAGGTGGTGACAAGGTGGTAGGGGAAGCTGCAAACACTAGATGATGTCTCTGGTGATGTAGAAGTTGGGACTAGACTTTCAATTGGATGTTTCCCAGTCGAACCCTCTGTGCGGATACTGAGAAGTTTGTATGATTTGGGTTGCTCATGGTCCAGCTTACCATTATATTTTTTGTCATTGATATCTGTGCTTGTAAAATTTCATTACCCTTTCCAATCTGAATCTGTTATCTGCAGGTCATATGGAGATAACTAGTGTTTTGGCCACGAAGTGGACTAATCTTAGGTATGCAGTATTGATTTGTTTAATGTTTTCTCAGGGTCACGACAGAAACTAACTACCTTTTGTTTTATTTTGTTTTGAGAAAAACTAACTACTGCTGACAATATCAGGTTTTCATTTCCAAAATCAGGTTGTTTTCTCTTCTTTTTTTTCACTTCATTATTGAAGTGTCAGGATGAACTCAAAACTGTGCAAGGTATTTTCCTAGGGCAGGATCTATAATAAGAGATATCATATCTTATCCCTTTCTGTATAGTATGTTACTGCAGTATAGATCAACTAGCATTGTCCTTTTTTTTGTTCGTCATGTCTTTGATGCTCTTTTAACTTCGTGGCATGAATAGTATTTGTTCAATGGTTCAACCGAGGAAAAACTGTAAAAGAGTGCCTTTTCTTTCTTTTTTTCTTCGTTTTTTTTAAACGAGAAAAGTGTATAAACAAAAACCTTTTTCTTCCCTTTATATGTAGAGGATTTTTGAGTTTGTCAGCATCATCTATTTGTGTTGAATTGGACTGCTTGCTTATTAATTTTGATGTAATAAGTCAGGTTGTATTACTCCCTCTGTTATCTTGTGATGATTGTCCATATTGTGTGATTGACACATGCCAAACAAGGTGCACTTGATTAATTGTCACTTAAAACAGTACGTACGAGCATTTTTCATGAAGAAAATAACCACCTTTAACTTGGTACTCCTGAATTATAGGATCTGGTTATCTTGATGGTCTCTCTGTATAATGACTTCTCTTCGGATTAATTCTCGTCTCATACTAATAACTAGAGAAATTAATATAGTGGATGATTAAACCATTTAATATGTCATGCTGTTCTTATGGATATCCTGTTCGACCTAGCCTCAGAGTAATAGAAATGTTGATACAATGACTCAAATATTCTAATTTAAGATTATTCGAATAAAGTGAGGTTGCTGCTACTGCACTTGCTTGTGCAAGGATTTTGGTATATGATGGTGTGCGTAGCATTCTTTTATTTTCGTGGGTGATACTTGAAGAAAATAACCGTTTATGTGCTGTGTGGTTTTGTTATAGGAACGTGAATGTTGGATACATGTCTTTTGAATAATCGATGTGAACCCGAGTATCATCGATAGGTTAATTTGGTATTTGGATTGGTATGGAAGCAATGTGTATCACTCTTTATGCGATATAGGACATTATTTCATTTACAAATGAACAGGAAAAGAGAGAAAACAGCAACTAAGTAGGCAAAATAGGAAGCTATTTCTAGATGCAATTGTTTTCTGGGTTTAAAATTGCAACTTTCGTTCTGTAGAAGAAAAGCACTTTTCTGGATGGTCCTTTTAGACTACTCGCCAACATTAAAAAGGTTATCCAATAAAATGGCAAGCCTTCAATCTTCATACTAGTGCCTCAAAAGGCAGATATAATAAGGCCCAAGGACTTTTATACTTTGAATCAATAAAATTAAATGAAATAATGGTAAGTTTAGTTCATTGAGGGTCTACACAAAGCCTCTCTTCTTCATTCAGTGGCTATGCATCATAAAGAATGATTCTTTTGAAGTTACATAATTTATTTTTCTTAAAAAATACCACACAAAACATTTGAAGACATATATTGCTCTTGGACTTCTTAGATAAGGCCGATGCACTAGTCAATTAGTGTGCTCTAGACTGAGTTGTTTATCTTATAGACAGAGAAGATATAAGCTGTGCTTGATTCATAAGATTTCAAAGGATCACCAGTTCATTCCGCATTGCTTAGCACTTACTACATTGATTTAAAATATCATGTTGCAATAAAAACTCGGCAGATATTGCTATCAATTTCAAGTAAAGCCCATGTTCTGGAACATTAAAGTAAATTTTTTTTGGGGAATTTACGTGAATATACCGTTAGCCAAACTTAATTGCCAGCAGACGGCAGTAGTCTAAATGTGCATGTTATAAATATATAAAATTTATATAGCGACTATTTTGTAAACCAGACCATCAAAGGTATTGGTGCTGTAATTTTCCCCAAGTTTTTTCCCTAGTTTCAAAGGCCTTTGTACACGATGCTTCGAACACAAATCGTGCAGCATCATGGTAGTGCATGTGTTGCACCTACAACTGACTAGATTATAAGCTAGTGCTGGTTTGACTCAAAAGAGTACAAAACTTGGCTGCCTATCTTGGCTCAACCAAAATTTGAGTGAACTAAATCTGATTAAAACTATTTTACCCTGCCCACATCTGAACCAGCCAATCTATTTGACACCCTAAGATGTCAATTTAAGCCATAAAAGTGTAAACAACAACTACTTAAGTTTAACAAGTTGGATTATGACCTATTCAATCCATTGGCGACCAACCCAATCTTGACTCAAACAAACTTTGATTATATGATAGGCACAGAGAGAGGACAGTTTAGACCATTGAGCAGAGATACATTTGAGGTCCTAGAACAAAACCTATAAATACATGATAGACACAGAGAAGTAACAACCTCTTCGGCTTTTGATCTTAGCACCT
Organism: Solanum tuberosum; assembly: GCF_000226075.1. Taxonomy (NCBI): domain Eukaryota; kingdom Viridiplantae; phylum Streptophyta; class Magnoliopsida; order Solanales; family Solanaceae; genus Solanum; species Solanum tuberosum. The sequence continues at coordinate 913,290 of NW_006239127.1, forward strand.
TTTGTTTCTCCTCTGTGACTTTCATTTGCGTCTCTAGGGCATGAACATACTCCAATCTTACTGATCTCGGGAAGAATTTGTCCTCGAAAATGAAGAAGCCTCTGATGCCAATGTGCCCATACTATGTGAAGGTGAGATTCCATGAGCAGGGGCCCGCCTATAAGGGGATACAGAATATCCAGATTTTTCTGCTGAATGTGGTTGCCTTGCAGATTCTGGTGATTCTGTTTCAGGAGCAGGAGTTCCTGAAGAATGTGGCTCCACAACCTGTTGACCCTGTGCATTATAAGATGTCAATCTCTAGTGCCAGAAGACGGTGTCAAAATCACATGCACACTAATTTATTTATATTATACCTATATCACAGAGACAGGTATTGATTAAATATCTCATACACCAAAATATCCATGACTCAACTTTACCAAAGTCATTAATAGTTTTGGTCTATTTGTCAGAACTCTTCTCTAAGGGAAGTAAAATTACTGATAAAGCAAAATTTTCCATCTCACTTTCACTCCAGGACTAAAATCAGAAACATTAAGGCAAAATTGTTATCCAATTATGTGGTCTTTGGATCATAGTATAAGTATCTTAAGAGGTTCTCTCCATGCTTTAAATACGAAAAACTTCAAGAAAATCATATCATGCACGGAGAATAATCAAGTAGGGTGGTGTTTGGACATGAATTGAGTGATATTTGAAAAAAGAAAAAAGTAGTAGTATTTGAAGTTAAGTCGAAAAAGAGTGTAAAATTGTACTTGAAAAAATGTTAAAAGTTTGAAGGAACTTTTTTAGAATAAGGATACTTATTTCGTTTCTGGTTCACTAAACGTATCCACACTCCCGAGCCTTCCGATGCAGGGAGAGAATTAGAAGCATAAGTCAAACAACATTTTAGTGGAAAAAGTTACTTGAACTAACAATTGTACGAACCTGCAGTGTCTCAGGCATCTTCACCTTTTTTCCATTGATAAAATTACACAGGTACATAACACCAGCATTTGCAAGCTCCTGTTATCAACAGTAAGTGCAATACTTAGTACTGAATATCAATCAAGATGACTGGGAAAATAGATATTCGCTACTAGTTCCAGAAACCACATATTAGACCTTTTTGGCTATTAATAATAATGAACAGAATTTGTAGCCTAATAGCTGAAATAACAATTTTTTCAAATTACCTGCTTGCCTTCCAAAGAAAGTAACTTGCCATCCTACAAATTCAAATATAGTTGAGACAAAAAGATCAGTAGGTAACAGATATTTTATGAAATACAAATGTCAATATATGTTTACATATGGGTATTAGAAATTTGAGAATCCAAAACAAGAGCCTTTTGATGAAGTGGTTGTGGAGATATACTAGTGAGGAAGGAACCCTATGGAAGGAGGTGATAGTGGCAAAGTATGGGGAATTGAACCCATGGTGTACAGAGATAGTGTCAGAACCCTATGGATGGGGAGTATGGAGGTCAATCAGAGCTTTATGGAACTCTATGGAAGAAAATGTGTTTCTCAAAATTGGAAATGGCAACAAGATCAAGTTTTGGAGAGATGGATGGATTGATCAAATTCCTCTAAGTGAGTCATTCCCAGATCTTTTCTCAATCTGCAACAATCCTGAAGCCAGAGTATGTGAATGCTGGACAACTCAAGGCTGGGACCTATCTTTCAGAAGGCTATTGAATGACTGGGAAGTAGATAGAGTGGCTTCTTTCCTGGGAAAATTGGGGGGAATCAATCTAGTAACAAATGCACCAGATAGAGTTATTTGGAAGCACAACAAGGATGGCAAATTCACAGTAAACAGTGCTTACAAGAAAGGCATACAAGTTGGGGTTAGAGGCTACCATCATCAATGGAAGAGTATTTGGAGAGGATTGATCCCCACCAAAGTGAAATGCTTCACTTGGTTAGTCATCAAAAGAGCCTGCTTAACTCAAGAAGTGCTGCAGAAGAAAGGAAAGCAACTAGTCCCTAGGTGTTTCCTGTGCAATTTGACTGGGGAAACAAACAATCACCTATTTTTACATTGCAAATTCACTGCACAGATCTGGGAGCTGTTTCTCAACATCACATGCTGTAGCTGGTCTATGCCAGAACACGCCTCTGATCTTTTTAAATGTTGGATCAGAAGAGGGGGTAGCAAGACTCAAAAGAAGTGGTGGAAGCTAATACCATCATGCATATGGTGGTCAGTGTGGAAGGAAAGAAATGGGAGATGTTTTGAAGATAGATCTAATTCCATTCACAAAGTAAAATGGAATTGTTTGGTATCTTTACTTTTTTGGTGTAAACAACTTTGCATAGAAGATGTAGATCAAATTATAGAATTAATAGGGAGCTTGTAATTTCGCTTAGGGCTGTAAATTTTGAAGGTGGCCAGCATGTCCTTAATGCTGAAGAATACAACTTTACCAATGTTCAAAAAAAAAGAGACAAGTATTGATTAACCATTAATGAATGTAACAAATTGTAATTCTACACATCCAGTAATCGGTTAACACTCAGAAGACACTGAGAGAAATTAATGCTTGCAGATCCGTCAATCTCTTCACTCTCTTCCTTTGTCTATCTTCGAGATTGTGTTCAAATCCTTTTTTTTTTGGGTGACAAGGAAATTTTATCTACTGTATATGCCAGGAAGGTGCAAAGATGCACAAAAAGGACGATGCTCTTTTGCCCACATAAGGAGTCCAAAGAGCCCACCAGACTATTCATATCATTTACATTATTCATCCTATATACCAATATGCCAAAAGTATGTTCACCCATACTTTATACTGTTCAACCTCAAACTGAAAGACATGAGAACATCTTTAGTTACATTGCTCAACACATTCCAAATTATGCATAAAGGAACAGCTTTGTCCCAAATAAGTTCAAGAGTAGGCACTAAATCTATCAGCTGCAGTTACAATGCAAGAACAATTGCACAAGCACTTGATCATAAAAACTTCTGGACCGGACACCGCCGTTGTAATAGAACTGATTTAGTCTTATTTATGCTCTTTGGTTGTCCTTTCAGTTCATATAGTATTCATATGCCTCATTCCATGCCATTTTGCATATGAGTACTATTCCAAATGTACTTATGTCCCTTTTGCCGGGAGGCGCTGCATTTCACTATGTAGATTCAGATATGAAGAACGACAGGGATGTTCCCTAAGCTTCCACATTATCAGCTTATTGGTGAGCCCCACTTGATTCATGGGGCATCGTCTTCTTTATTAAGTTTTCTTATGTATGGGTATGCCAGGTCCCTGTTCCGGAAAAACATTTTCTTTATGATATGTTAAAGAATTCATAGATAGACGAGTCTAGACATCCAGTTATGTAAAAATGGCAGTTCTTCCTATTTACGAATATGTTATGATTAAACGTTTTGAACTTAATGAAAGCTTTATGAATGGAAATTCTTTTTTAAAGACTTTATTCATGAAGCTGTTTCATTCTATTCCGCATATGACTCAAGGGAATGTCATGTTAGCTAGATTGCTCAGGCAAGTTAAGGCATCGGGTGCCGGTCCCGCCCAGATCCGAGTGACCAGGCCCAGGTTGGGAGAGTGACAACTTCACTCCATGGGCCTCCCACGGTAGATAATTCATACAGTAGTTCTCTTCCCTTTCCAATTTGTGGTCCACATACTCTAGAGAACATGCAGTTGAAATTTGTAGAGATATTTTTCAAACTTAAGGTAACGGAACGAGTGTCAACCATATTTATGTCAAAATAGAAAAACATGTCATTCACTTAACAATGTACCTATGCATAATATGGTAGGTAATAAATTTGTATGCTAAAGTCACTGAATATTTTATAATTAAATTCTAAATATTCTAAGGTATCCTATAGAATATTATATGTTGATTTTCATCTTCCATTTTTTTTAGAAAAAAAAACCATCATCAGATAGCAATTCAATAAGATAAGCAACTATAAGGAAGGAACCTGATGGGTTTGATTGTATTCCTCATCCGTTTGCTGCTCCAGATGATGATATTGCTGCTGTTGTAGGTCAGAGTACTGCTGTAATTGGAGATGTCCCTGTTGTTGCCATTGTTGTTGTTGTTGTTGATGTACTTGGTACTGGTGCAAGAGTAGTTGATAACCATGTTGTTGCATCTGGTATGCAAGTTCTTGTGACTGACGATATTGCTCTAGCTGCTGCTCCTGTGTTTGCAGATAGTGCTGCTGCGTTTGCTGGCCTTCCTGTGGTTGCATCTGTTGTGCTTGCAGTTGAAACTGCTGTTGCCAGAGTTGCTGTGCCTGTGGTAAATATTGTAGCTGGTGCAGAAGATATTGCTGCTGTGGATATTGTAAAGACTGAATTTGCTGGAAGTACTGTTGCTGTTGCTGTTGCTGTTGCAGTAGAGGTGTTTGCTGCTGATTCTGTTGCTGTTGTTGTTGCTGAATAAGCTGCTGCTGCTGATAATGCTGTTGACTTGGATGTGGATGCATCTGTTGCTGTTGTATACTAGTGTAGGGCTGTTGCATTTGCAGCTGATGCTGCTGATACTGCCCCGGCAAAAGATGCTGCTGCTGGTAATGGTGTTGTGATGTTTGATTCAGTGCTTCTTGGTTGTGTAAGGGCCCAATTTGCTGGCTACTCTGCCTAAAATGTTGAGGTGTACTTGGTTGAGAAAAAGAAGCAGGTGAGGAAGACATTTGAGGGTGGTTTTCTGATAGGGAGATGTGTTGTGATTTTTGATTCAATGCTTCGTGATGGGGATCTGGTCCACTTTGCTGGCTATCGTGCACAGAATGTAGAGCTGTACTTGGTTGAGAATAAGAAACAGGTGAGGAAGACGCCAGGGGATGGTTTCCAGACATGGAAATCTGCTGTGGCATATTATTCAATGTCCAGCATTGGTTACTCAAGATATTCCCCTGAGAAGTACCTGTTTGGCACTGCACAGTAGCCTTATCTAGGACCTGTTGGATCTCTGAATCACCCTGAGAATCACACAGGCATGGTTCTTGTGAAGCAGCTCGTTGTGGTTGCTGTTGCTGATCATATCCTGCAGGTTGATTGGGCACCTTTGAATTACCACTCTCAGGAACTGCGACTGTATCATTTAGCTGTGAACTTTCAGCAGTAACAGGACCTGGATGAGTTTGTGCTGATTCGGAAAACAGACATGTTGATGGAGATAAACAACCAACCGGTCCATTTCCATCATTTACAGGATCTTGTGGTCTGCCTGAGCTTGATGAGAGAATTTCTTCACCACTTTCAAGATCATCAGAATGCATGGCGACGAAGTCCTGGGACTCCCTTTCCCCAGAAACCAAGGAAAGATTCTCCAAAGAAACCGGCATCGGTGGCTGTTTAAGTTCAACATCCTGATCTCGATTGATAATATCTTCTTGTGAGGCTTCTAAAACAGAGAGGGGCCTCGATGGTTCTTTTAAGTCCAGAACAGGCCCAGGAGATATGGATACATCTTCTCCAGGTTGGGGTATGGAATCATAAGAGAAGTCCATTGGTCCAGGCAAATTTTCTCTCCTCTGCTGTGATGGACCATGACTTAATTCCATTGGCGTCGATGAATCATCCTTTGATTGAACCACAGGGTCAAAAGACAACTCATTTTTCCCAGAGCCATTTCCACTGGATAGATCTTCCATTTCGGGAGATAGCTGTTTTTGTTGACCAGTCACATCTTTGTCATTGACCACAGCTAAAGACTGGTCTGCAGAAAGCTGATCTGGTTGCTTCCCATCTTTAAGCGTCAGTAAATGCACCTGCTCTCCTTCGGACAGCTGGATCGTATGGCCAGAGCTTGTTCCTTTTGATGGTTGATTAACTAAGACATAAGAAATGTTTCTCCTTTGCTCGATAAAGTTGTTCAGTGAACTCTTCTTAGTACCTATGTGTTTAGATGAGGTATTGGTTCTTATGAACTGAGGAAACAATTTGATGTGACGACTCCATGCCTTTCTTATCTCAGAGATAGAACCACAAAGATCAACCAACTGTTGGAACCATAAATGATGATTATCAGGGACAGGTGAAAGTGGATTTTGCACATCCAAAACACAAAATAGTAAAACTTGGTAAATATAATAAAAAAGGACACTTCACTTTATAGAAACCTAGGGCCAGATTCAGTAGGTACAAGACCATGAGGTAAAGAAGAAAATAAGTAAACGTTTCGCTTTTAGTATGGCGCAGATTTGGTAAGGGCATATCTCCTAGCAAACTGAATCAGAAGTTTCAAGTAGACTGAGTTCTTGATTAAAAAATGTTATTCCTGTAGGGAGGTGGTATTCACACTTTTGGCTGGTTAACGGTGGAAGTGGTTTTCTAGAAACGTTAGTTGTTGCATAACAATTGAAATAAACTCACTGTTGAACTGAGACCATCCCACATACATTTTGTACTTTCAGATGAGATCTGAAGTAGAAAATCATTATACATACAAACAGGGCAGATGGTGCACTAAACTCCCGCTATGCGCAGGTCTGGGGAAAAATCACTATACATGAAAAGAAAAATCAACTTATCATGTATACATAGTGTATCTTTATAAAATCTCAGTTTCAAAGTTCTCTTTCACTTTAGTACGATCAGGGCTTAGTTATTCGTGACACAATCCTCTTCTACCTCGGCTAGTTGGGAAGATTTGATAACATGTTGATAGATTTGAACTGTTGGATCAAGTTAACAATGTGCACAGCAGTGTTTAGCTCACTTCCAAACCATTGTTAGTTGTCCCTACATGTTCACTAGTTAAATTCTTATGAAATAGATACTTGATTCATGAGTATGTCACACTCAGTGATTTCTTTCAGATTTCCATTCCATTAATTATTGATGGACCCAGTTGACCAGCAGCATCAGCAAACAGATGAAGCCACAAAATTATTGAGCAATTTTTCACTTAAATAAGAGAATTCCCCTCCTCATTTTTCCGTCCACAGCCAAAATGAAGAATAAAAAAAGAAAATAATGTAGAACTGAAACATTTAGAGGGGGGCTCTCACCTCCAAAAATAATAAGGATATACTCTCTCGATCTTTTATATCCAAATCTTGGGATACGTCTGACACAGGAGAGATTGCATTAACTATGACAGAGTGTACAATGCTCAATTGTTTAGTTCCTTCATGCACCATTGCAAATCTTATCAACTCCTGCAGAAGTAGGATATATTCATTATTTGGTATTTGTCACAAATCTCATGCAGTGCCAAAATAGCTCACAACTTAGAAGCTCTTCAGGATCTTTTCAAGCAAAAGAGTAGTAACTTTCAGATGTGTACCTTTTTTTTGATGAAGTAAGTTGCTTCATTACCAGCATCAAGAAGATGCAAAGAGTACAAAAGTAGATAAGCTAGCTCCATTACATAGTAAAAGTTAAGACTCGGGAGCCAACCACAAAAATATAGATGGTAGTTTTGACTTCTTAATATAGATGCCCTCGAGAGTTAGTTACAATGAAATCCTCACTACACAACAGAATTCCAAATGAGCAATTGGCGTTAAACCTATCCAAACTCTAGAGTGTGAATCTATTACTTACAAATTGTCCTACCCTCACTAGAAAACTGAAGGCTATTTTTAAAAAAAATACTGGTGGTTAAATAATGGCGATGTCTGGGCAAGCTTGTGCACGCCTCGACTATTCCACCAAGTAACTCTACCTGCAAAGGCCTAGGCAAATGAGAAGAAATCACCTAACATGTTTTGTTTCTGTTGGAATTTGAACACAGGTCTCTCCAAGGTTTCACCAGCTTCATTGACAGCTAGCATTCAAGGGCTACACCCTTGGGTGCCAGACTAAATATTATTTTCTTATTAGAGCAGTTGATAAATTGATATTTTACCAACTTACACCATTTTACCTAGAATTTTGTTATGTACGTTGATAAAAATAGTGTTTTAACTGTCGTTTTATTGCATTTTACATGCTTTACGTGTTGAAGAGAGGTTATGGAAGCAAACTAACCAAAAAGTGAGCCACAATGAAGAGGATAAAAGAAAATATGTGCAGTAGGCAAATTATCGTGATTGAAGCACGTGTTATCAAAGGGAAAGGTAAAGATTTGCAACCGCAAACCCCTGCCACAATAATGATGCATCACAGAGCTCCCAGATATATTAAAATCATTACTCTCTCTGGTAGCGATGCATCATTCAGCGATCACAGAAAACCATGACCTAGGGACCAGCGAATACAAGATTTAAAATTTATGGATTGCTACAGCGATCTAGGGACCAGCGAATACAAGATTTAAAATTTATGGATTGCTACAGCGATTACAAGTTAATATACAGTAATAAATAAGTTCAAATCACATATTTGTAGATATTTTATGGGTTTCTAGTAAAATATAGGGTCTGTGCAAAAGCTACTGGTTCCGTGAACCCATAAACTATACTCTGGATTCGCCACTGACCTGGGCAGATGTGGATGCTATTTTGGAATTTCAACTTGGAAAATTCCGGATGTATATAAGCAACCTTTGGACAGAATTATCAAATTTTTGCCTTTTTAAAAAGAAATATTTATAGGTAACTGAGAGAATAATATTGATGTAAAGAGATAGATGTTGGGGGGAGAGGGATGGGGGGGGGGGGGGGAGCAACTTTTAGAGAAAGATGAACAGAAGTACATCCAAAAGATAACTTAAACAGTGAGTGTAAAGAGCTAAGAAAGTCAGCCAACACCTCTGGCTCTAATACATTTATTGAGGTTATGTTGCACCAAAAACTAAGCAAAAATAAACATTTGTGCTTTAGATTAAGAGCCTGTTTGGATTGGCTTATTTTAAGTGTTTTTAAGCACTTTTGTAGTGTTTGGATAAAATAAAATAGAAGTGCTATTAAGAACTTGTTTTTAAGACAAAAATAAGCCATAAGTTAGGATTCTGAACTTATGGCTTTTGGCTTAAAAGCCAAAAGTCGTAAGCGCATCCAAACAGGTTCTAACTACATTGTCCTTTATGATATAATAAAAAACTCTAGCATTTCTTTCTCTCCATACGACCCACCAAACTACTGCTGGGATAGACTTCCAGATGTAACCCAATGCTTTATGCATATCCTGTTTGTGCCATGAATGGAGAAAATCAACTGTGCTCCTAGGCATGCACCATTTAATTCCCACAAAAATGGCTACTTGTGGCTATTTTCAAGCTTTGGGAGCAAGGAATCAACAGTCAAACACCTGAAGATTGAATATTAGAGCACTTTCATTGAGAATTTCTTATCTTTTCTTACTTTAATATTCAATTCCTTGTTTTGTAATGAATATCAGTGGTGTAATTAGTTTAATTTCATATTGTGAACAGTGCTAGTAAAGATACTTAGCTAGGGTTTTGATTATCTCTTGTTGCATTTGTATTGATGAATTCTTATTGTTTATATAATGGATCTTTGTATGTTTGATTAATCTCGTGTTCTATTGCTTTTCAAAGGGCGATATCCCCTATTAGCCTAAATGAAACTTGGGAAGGAAGTAATATGTTAATTAACAAGATCAAAAATACCAACGGGTGTGTGTCGGATCCTCCAAAATTAGTGCATTTTTTGGAGGATCCGACAGGGGTGCAACAACATTTTTGGGAGTCCAAGCAGCATAGAAGAAGATTCTATGTTAATTGATGGATCAATTAACTCAGGTTTATGGATTGAGGTTAGAGATAATTTTTTCATACTTGTAGCCTAAATTGGAACATACTTAATGCTTCTTGGTTAGATTTGGGAAAATCAACTAAGTTAGGCTTGCAATATCAGGGAAACAATTTGGAAATATGTAGGGGTGGGAGCTGCGATAGAGATAGATAGAGGATTGTCCCAGCCTGTATTTGGTGGACTGTTTGGAAAGAAAGAAATGCTAGATGTTTTGAGAGCAAGAGTTGTGATCTTCAAAAGATCAAACTAAATTGTGTCAGACTTTTTGCTTTTGGTGCAAACAGATGTATTTAGAGGACACTGAATCCATTATAGATATCCTAGGTTCCTGCTAGGATTCAGATTCAGTTTTCTTACTTTTTTGGATTCAGATTCAGTTTTCTTACTTTTTGACAAGCTGTAAGTAATAAGTATGGTTTTCAGTGCAACCCATGTACTGGTTCAATGAATGTAATGTTACCTTCTCAAAAAAAAATGTTGGGAAACAATTAGTGGGTAGTCAAGAATCTAGTAGTTTGTTGGGAAACATTAATATTTTTTTAAAAAAGGTAGCTATTTGGAGACACAATTAGATAAACGATTCCCAAGGCTAATGTCATTGACCTATGATTAATTAGTGCGGATTAGTTAATATACTGGATTAATCTGAAGGATGGTCGAATCTAGGTTCTAAAATAACTTGTTTTCCTTGCTGGTGAATGTCATTGATCAATTTTACCCATTTTTTCTGGTTTAGTTTCTATCTTTCATAAGATTTAGTTCAAATCATCTTGAAAGGTGTTTAGCATTGCATAGGAGGTAATAAATTCTCTACTAGCTTAGTCGCCCATATATTCTTTCGATTTTTTTTTTGATGAAATAAGAAGGATATCATTAGCAAAAAGCATCAAGAAGATATGAGCATTACCAAGAGATTATCAGCTTCCAGGAAGACAAAAGCTATCACAACTATCAACATACATCTATGGAGCTAATAAATTCTAGGAAAGATTTAACAGTAATTACAGAGGAGTGGTTTACCCAACTAAAAAGACTAATCAAATAACTAGCCTTAAGAGAGGAAATGGGAGTTGGGATGCCATCAAAACATCTTTTGTTCCTCTCTATCCATAAGCACCACAAAATACAAGCAGGAACCAAAGACCAGATCTTTTTTATGGACTTCCCAACTTTCCAGGAACTCCAACACGCAAAAGCCTCTCTCAAAGAGCCTGGCATGGCCCAAGTCAGACCAAAGAGAGAACAAAACATGTTCCAAAGGTCTGTGGCAACAGTGCAATGAAGAAACAGGTGATTGATAGATTTTGGGTTGCATGAGCACATGTAGCATCTGTTGGCTAAACGAAACTTCCTCCTCATAAGATTATCCTGTGTCAAGCAAGAACCATTAAGACTAACCCAGCTGAAACATATGACTTTTGGAGGCATCTTAGTTCTCCAGATAAGTTTCCAGGGCCACAGATCAATAAGTGTCTTTCTTGAACTTAGATGTAAGTAGCTTCCTTTGACCGAATAGGAGCCATCCTTGTTACTTCCCCAAGTGAGTCTACCCCTGCTTTGGCTTGGACTGAGCTGGTCTGGATGGAGGCCATGAGGGCCATAAATTCTTTCAACTCCCAGCCATTTAGATTTCTCCTCAGAGTCACATTCCAAATATTATCTTCCCAACACTGAGAGATGGTTGAGACTGGATTGGAGGCAATCTGAAATATTCTTGGAAATACGTTCATAAGAGGGACGTTTCCCAGCCAAGTGTCTTCCCAAAACAAGATGTGCTCCCCACTTCCCACCTTGAGAGTAGCATTGCTGTAGAAAACCTCCCACAACTTCCTTATAGTTTTCCAGACCCCTGTACCATAAGGAATTGTGACTTCATTAGAGCACCAGTGACGAGTGCTACCAAATTTTGCTTGGAGCACCTCCTTCCATAGACCAGTTGTCTCCTGATTGTACCTCCACTGCCACTTCATAAGCATAAACTTGTTATGTAATGCCAGGTCTTTAATCCCTAAGCCTCCAAACTGCTTTGGCATGGTGACTTTGGCCCATTTCACAAGGTGGAATTTGTGGTCCTTACTATTACCTTCCCAGAGGAAGTCTCTCCTAATCCTGTCAAGATGATTTTGCACCTTAGCTGGCATGGGGAAGAGGGACATAAAATAGGAGGGAATGCTATCCAAGACACTATTGATGAGTGTTAACCTTCCCCCTAGTGAGAGATATTGTTGCTGCCAGGAAGCCAATCATCTTTCAAACTTTTCCACAATACCACTCCAAGCCCCAACTGATTTGTAACTAGCACCCAATGGTAACCCCAAATAGGTTGTGGGAAAAGATCCAATTGAGCAACACATGATGTTTGCCAAATTCTCCAAGTTAGGGACCTCATTAACAGGGTAGATAATACTTTTAGACATGTTAATGTGGAGTCCTGACATGGCTTCAAAAAGCATAAGAGCGAGGTTAAGGTACTGCACTTGGGATTTCTCAGATATATTCTTTCGAAATTATATTTGACAACAATCGCCTAGCCTTCCTATTTAGGAAGCGTGATTCAGATGTCATAATCTATTTTCTTGCTTGGTATAGCCAAAAGATTGCTTACTTCCATAAAAAAAAAGTTTTAACCAATAGTATAACATGAAGTTACATAACACTCACATACTTCATAATAGTACTAAATAAATTTTCTACAATCTGATACAAAAGATGAAGCTGTGGACCTCACTTCTTCCTGAGTATCTCATCAAATAACAGCCAACGAAATTCAATTTGGCGGAGGCAAAATTGACATAACCTACCAGTTGCAAGAAGGGCATCCTTTCCACAACAGAGATAAGGAAAACATACCTCATAAAGAAGTCTGCAACCAGGGAAACGATTTATTCCATCAATTATTACATCTCTTGCAGCCTCCACACTGGCAGTGATCTGGCACCAATGAAAGGTAGTATCAGATTCTGTCCAAGAAAATGAGCAAGATCCATAGAAAGAGCGATTACAACAAAAGTTGTGTTAACTTCAGTGTGACATGGTTTACAAAGACAAGACCTTGTACCAAACAACATGTCTCATTTTTTATGAAGTAGAATTTCATTAAACCAAACATGTCTCGCTCACCCTTTACTGAGCTAGATATTCAGTGACAATACTTTCTCGTGATTACATTTGAGCAACTATCTGCTATCTCCCAATAAATGTAATAAACTTCTATATTTAATTATGTAAATAGATCCATGTCTGATGGGACACGCCAGCCCGTTACAGCCAGGACTGCACAGGTAAGCCCTCAAACAGGTACTAAGGGCCTGGGAGTGGGCTTTCTAAAAGGGAGAGGATGCTCTGGGTTTTTCCTGGATAGCGGGCAACCGGGACCTATTAAGCCCGATTTAGAAGATACCGAGTAAGACTAGCAACTGTCAAAGGGAGATTGATAAAGGAAGTGCTTATTGATAAACTCCGAAAACTCCTTCGCCCCCTACCACCTCTTTCCTCTGGGAACTTGATAGTGTCAAAGTCCCTTCCTACCACCCATGGGATATTCCCCTTTTCGAAAACAACTGCCACCTCTTTCCAAAAAGTTTCCTTGGAACCCTTCCTGTAAGACCACACACTCCCTTCAGAATCCCCACTCCAACCCATTCCTGGTGTTTCTAAACCGAGCCGCTAACGTGAACTCACTTCTCCTTGTTCCATACTTCCTAATTTCCTCTCATCTCATAGTAAATTGTATACCACCAAAGTTTCCCCTAGATGGCATATAGTCATATTTCTCCCATCTCCCCTCCCAACACACTTCTATAACACTATCTAGCACTGCCTCCATTTTTAGTTTCTTGAAAAACAAAGTCAGTCTACCCCCATTCTGGCCTTTTTGTTCAGGTCATTCATTCCATCACATCCAACTAATGACTTTAATATCCATCGACCATTTCTTTTTCTTACCCCACCATTTTTCTCCTCCACCACCACCTTTACCCTTCCTCTTCCCTGTTCCTCCTCATGTATACCATTATGTGTCGTCCCCTTTTTGTGTGACAGCCGAATAATTTCCCTCCCTGTCATATCAACATTTTCTACTCTTACATCTCCTTTTACTCTTGTTCTGTATCAAGGGTTCAATCATTTTATCCTTCTTTTCTGTGCCAAGCAAACTAAGTCCAGCATATAAGTGGAGAAGTGTAAAGGGGGATATCATCCCCGAGTTTCGAAGGTTGTTGTTGGCTCCAGACAAATTACTCGAACTTTCCAAAATTGAGACATTTTTCTGGCCCATTTTTGGTTAGCTTCGTCTCCCTTTCAATGAATGCTAAGGGCTAAGGATCATTAGAGTAGGAAAGAAGCAACTCAACTTAAAGTATGGTATGAGTTATGACGGTAGATCAAGGCATAAAAGTCAAAATAGGGGGTAATATGATTAGAACTACTTAGAACTGATTATCCAAAGAGATCTATCAAGTAAGCATCCATAATTCTCTCTCTATCTCCCACTCCCTTGTCCCTCCCCAACCAGTGAAACATCAAAAGAAACCACTAAACCAACAATTGCGAAATAATGTGTTTAAAGCTGCAGCATAAATTGCATACCATGTGTTTAAGACGATAATAACCAATGTATAGCATAGGAATGCATTGCAATTTCTGCTCCTTCACTGCCATATTAATTGTTCTTTTGTAAATATCACAAGCAGCTGAGCAATTTCCCTGGCAAATTTCAGGAAGCAACGTCTTATAATAATTACTGTTCCTCAATTTATGACAACTTGGTTAACTTAGTACGCACCAGACGTTTTTCCATATTTGCTCGATTAGAAACATATTGAATAAAACAGGAGTCCCAATCTGCATTAATAGGAGGAAAAGAAGCGCGAGCACCATCTGGATCTCCAATTTGCTCCATATATCTAGCAGTAAAAAGATGGATTTCTGGAACATTCTGCAAGAAGCACTTAGAGATAAGAGTCCTCGCCTAACATTAAACACTATTGTATATGGTGTCCAGAGAACTCAACTGTATGATTTAGTTTTGGAACACTGCGTCCTTTTATCTTATCATTCTTTTGAAGTGTTTCTAGCAAGTAATTTCATTCACAAGCAAATTCTAGAAATTTCGGTCCAGAACTTGTCCAGGCAACAACAAATTTACAAACTCAACCATCAGAAACAACAATATACCCAGTGTAATCCCACAACCACCAACCATCAGAAACTCGGAAAGAAAACTTCAACTAGAATAATTTAAATGAAGCTTATTTTCAACATGTTGCACTGCAATAGAAAGAACAGTCTGCGGGGAAATAATGTGCTTCTTGGTGCCCTCAGATTGAAACACGCACTGTACTACGTCTAACAAATGTTCAAATTTTTCCTTATTGATTCTTTTCTTTTTATGAGACCTTTTTGATATTTTGATAATTTAACTGGTAAAAATTGGTCTCCAGAATTCATACGGACCAGTCACCATTTCCTCAATTGGGATAAGCAGCACTTGCTAGAAATTGCTCTTATGCAGCAGTATAACAGTAACTAGTGAACATATTTGCAGGTAAACCATGTGATCCACAACGCGAACCTGAGGTTGGTAAATTCCTTAATTTAAAAGTTAAAAGAAGTAATCCCTCAAGATTATAGCTGATTAAGTTTCAAAAAAGATTATAACTGGTTAACTTACATATTTTTTATTTTTTTTTATTTTTTTTTGATAACCGAGAAATCCGTCTGTGACCCGCCCTTTGGACCAATCACAGCCTTCTAAACTCGGTGGATAATGGGCCCGCCCCTCTACCCTTCTCCACTTAAATACTGGCTTCGCTTTGCATGGTGTGGGGCTTGAACCTGCGACCTAAGCCACAAATCCTCCACCTTTTTGCCACTTGAGCTAGGCCTTGGGGGCTAACTTACATATTCACTTAACCAGATCCAGCTATAGCAGTGCGACAGACCAATCAATAAAAGAAAAATGATTCAACATTCAAGTGAAAATTGAAGTCGTTGTCGACCAATGCCTGTCCAGGAAGTATTTTGAAGTTACCTTTGAGAAAACTTTTGTTGCTCGTTCTAAAGCAAACATCGCTAGCTCTCGTCCTCCCCTAGTCTCCATAAAATCAACATAACGTATCCAGAACTCAGGATAGTTGGCACAGGATATCAAGCATCTCTCATACAGTTTTAGGGCCTGTAGCAGAATAGTTTACAATTTTGGAGCAAAATCAAGCAGGAATCCCCAATATCTTCAGGGAACACTAAAGCATACCCAATCAAAATCGTCTTGCTTTTCAATGAAGTCGAGATAATCATGCCAGTTCTTCAGCTCATCGTTGTCAAGAGGAGTTGCCTGGAAATATCGCCTCTGGATGTTTGATTCAAAACTTTTAATTTTTTCCTCTAGTTGACACGCTTTCTGGTATAGCTGATCTCCACAGTATCTGTACCTATACAGTGCTTTCAATCTGACTGAACCGCCACTGGGATCCTGGAGGTCCTTAACAACTTGAGCAATTTCTTTATTTGATAACACAACTGTTGCATCAGACAGCTCCTTTAGTTGTACTTCGCGGCTGTCATCAGTGAGATGTAGAATCTCTTCTTCTAAATTGGTTACAAGCTTCTTAAAGCTGGATAATTAACAAGGCATACGAACTCTTTAGGATTCACGAATGATATGTTTTGAATCTGAAGCAGAGAAGATACAATCAAACAGAATGTGGCAAGAGGCGGCAGGTGCTGACCTAACACAGAGAATTATTCCATTAAATAGAAATGTTCACCTTTTGCCATACCATGAACCAGCTCAGATTATGTTAAGGGCTTAAGGGCAGTGTTTTTGGTAATGTACTAAAACTGTGTATCGATTTTTCAGAAAATAAACTTTTATTAATATAGGAGACCATGTAAATCTTTTACTGTCCTAAAGGGGTGTTTTGAAAATAACGAATCAGGAAATAATGGGAAAATTCAAAATAGAAGCTGAAACCAAGACAAATACTCGATGTACTAATAGAGAAAGTAAAGCAAAACGTACTTCTCGTAGTACTTATGCAACTTCTTTGTGGGGAAGCGTAGAGCCTGTACATAAACTAGAGTGAGGAAGCCCCACTTCTCTTGAGAGAACTCAAAGGACATGTACTTGTCCCATAAGACATGACAGAAGTAGTCCTTCCCAACAAGGGAGATTCCTTTGGTAAACAACCTGTCAAAAGTTTAAAAGAATACACTGATTATTTGGATTACTATTTATGATCTCACTATATATGAATGTAACTTACAATTGAATTTTCAGAAGCTTTTAATGAATTTCAAATGTGTAAGCATATTGCTGCACACAATGAGGTTTTCACTTTGTATGAAAATAAAAGGTGGAATATGAACAGGTAAAAAGAAAAAGAAACTAAGTCTAATTATATTCTATACAAAGTTGTGACTCAACCAATCCTCCATGATGTTGCAGGTCAGTATTTAGAAGTGTTATGTGATGCAGGGATGCTACTTCTGTCTATGTGCAAAACATAGATGGTTCCGGACGGGTTGACAGCCAGCATATAAATAATTAACTGGGATGAACCCTCTGAAACGGATACAGATTACTCATATACCGGACCCTACTAGTTTAGGATTGAGACTTAGCTGATCTAATTGAATGTGATGCAACGATGCTCTCCTATAGCTACTTCAGTAGTGAATTCCACTGTTTCATTGTCTTCACTTGAAAATATTTCTCAGATGTTAACATTTTCATCATTATAGTTAACAACTAATATGGCAGGTAAGGCTGGCCTCTTTTTCAAGAAACTTACGGAAGCATAATTTCCAAGAATTTACCTACGAATATCAAATGGATCCTCGAACGAACTCACAGCAAAGGTACAATAGTCAACCCACAGTCCAACAGAAAATGGTGTTGATTCCACAGCTCTCTCAAAGATTTCAACAGCCTTTTCAGCATTACATAGCCGTGCCTCGTGATAAGCATATCTTTTCCAATGCCAGTGACATAGTGGAAACTTAGACAAAAAGGAGTCAAAAGCCAAACAAATTGTATTGCTATCATCCTGCAGTATTTGGAACAATTACTCATGTTGAGCACACAGTGCAAAAATATAAGAATGAGAAGAATCATGTGAAATTGCATGTAATGCGCTTCACTAATAAGATAGAAAGGGCTTTTCTCACTTGTTTGTCCTAATAGTCAGAGGTGGCCTTGCTTCCTTTTTAAAAGCAAGAATGTGTACATAAAAAAGAATTTAATTGATAGAATAGAGGAAGACTAATGTGCAGCTGATGCTCATATTGATAAAATGATTTGAACAGCTCATTGTAAATTGTAAAAACAGGGATTTTACCCCATTTATCTAATGCTGAATCGACGACCTATTCTAAGTAAGAAGAGCTCTTTGGATTTGAAAAAAAACAAATTTGCTGACAAGTACATATTTTCTATTTTGTCGGAAGTGTCCTCTGAATATTTTGGTTTAATATTAATTTTGATATCATCAACAGAGCTAGATGCATATCTTCCATGTTCAAGTGATTGCCCCTTAAAAGATTTTATCTTCCCCAAACTTTTATGCCAATCTGGAATAGGAAAACAGTTTGACTATTGATTACACCTGCTCCTAATAGAAGCAGAAACAGTTACAAGAGAGCAGTTCCTGCAAGCAGGTAAGTAATACCTATGATGTGTTCTGGCCAAGAGAGCAACCAAGAAGATTATGATGCTAAGAAAGTAAAATGGCAAATGAGAAATGGAGATCAAGGCTAGAGAAGCAAGAAATTAGAGCAACATATTCTATCAAATGAATCACGACCCAACTTCCATTTTCTTGTTTGGTTGCTTAATGTTGATACACAGTTTTATGTGCTTACAATGGTGACTTTGTTATTTTATACTTTGATCACATTTGGGTGTATAACGAAAATGAGTCCTTAATCTTATCCCCAAAAAAAGTGTTTTAAGTGGAGATGGAGCAAGCTAGTGAAGAGGGTACATGGACATTATTTTATTCTTTCTTGCCAGGTGAGTATCCCAAGAATGCTTGTTGGGGATTCACTCAATATCCTTCCTTTGATGCAGATTCATATTCAAGGATGAATCCTTCTAGAAGGGGGGTGATCTATGTTGCTAGGACTGCACCGTGTCAGATCCTCCAAAAATGCATTACTTTTCAAGGATCCAACACTCACCCTTCGCTATTTTTGAAGAGTACGAACAACATAGAGATGTTGTGTGCATGGACAGACAAGAATTAAACCAAGTAGCTTATGATGCTAAAATAGTAGAATTGTGATGAGTATTGCGGATCAAAGAAAGAGAAGTTAGAATTAGAAGCGAAGAGCAACATATTCAACCGAGATTATCATGACCCAATTTTAATGATGCACGCACAACTCTCGATATATGGGGAATGTGGAAATGACTCATGAAAGAAAATTGTGGATTTCAACTCTATCAACAAAAAAAAATTATAATAGAAAATTGTAGCCATTGACATCTAGTTTCTATGGATTATAACATTTTTCATTTGGATTCTCCTACACAAAGTTCGGGCTATTACACTAAAACGTCCAGAGCAAAGTACGGCACATAACTGCACGACAAGAAGACAGCAGCCAATGCAGCCAGCGCAATGCGCTGAAATCAGAGAGGTGCCGTTTTGTAGAGTAGCTTTATGTGTGATCTCTGTTGTACACATTTTGTTATGTTGTTTTGTGACTTTTTGTTATTTTTGACCAAGCCTGCGAGTTTTCACGGATAGATACAGATTATTCATAAGTCTATGAAATGTCACTCCGAGAAAGGCTTCTCTCCCAAGTTCTATTGAAGAATTCTACTTTGCTACGTAAGATTGGATCCTTGTAGCATTCATTCATCTTGTAGATTAGGTTCATAAAGACGAAGTTTATACACATTGCTTTGTGATCAATTTTTAAGTAATTGGGTTCATTCTCCTCCTACTCCTTCTTTACGGCTTTTGATTCAATCAAGAGTTGAAGTTTTATACTTATTTGCCTTTGCATTTGAGCTTTTGATTTTATTTTTTTAGATGTAATAATTTTTTTATTAGAGAATACCACGAAGAGAGTGCAATTGATGAATAGTACAACCCCAGCAAAATGTGTCTTAAGTACACTAGCTACATGTGAAAAGCACCAAGGAAATTAATCATTTTTTATTGTAACTAAGGAAATTGATCATCCTGTCTATTTCCTGTACATTTTCATTTTTAAACCAAAAAGTTAATAGAGCTAAACATCTATGGTTTAAGGCACACATATTTTCCTCTTTGTTTCCAAACTCTTATTTATTTCCTTCCATACAATTTACCATATAGCCATCAGTATAGTGTTCCACAATTTTTGTCACCTTTTGTAGTCTTCTTCTAATCCAACAATGTAGCATGTCTTAAAAGATTTTGGCATGCACAATTTAACTTTCTGGGCTTTTGATTCAATTGAAGGTTTCAGCTTAATATTTTTTTTGAGAAAGTTAACATTTTATAGACAACAATACACCAATGGTGTATTTCAGTAGTAATTACATCAGGAGTATACAGTAAGGAAAACCAAAAGATCTATCATTTATACCCCTCCTAAACTATCTAAAAAGTGAGTAATAGCCTCCACCTCTTTGGGGAGGACATGGTTACACCAAAAATGAAGGGTTATATGGCAGTTCAACTTCAAACTCTGGAAAGGGATGCTCTTGTTTTCGTCTTTTCGAAGCATCTCTGTTTCCTTTCCTTCCAAATTGTCCACCAGATGCAAGCAGGGACAATCTTCCATCTCTCCTTGTGACCTGATGTATTCCCTTCTCTATTCCAACGTGCTGGAAAATTTGAGGTGTGTCTTGGCATGGACCAGCTGATTCCCCTCAAATTCAAAAAGACCTGCCACAATTTCTCTGTCACTCTGCATTGGAGGAAGAGATGGTTTGTTGTCTCTGTTTCTATTTCACAAAAGAAACACCTGGAGCATAACTGTCTCCCCTTTTCATTAGATTGTCCTGAGTTAGTACTGCTTCCCTAGCTACCAATCAGGTGAAACAAGCCACCTTGTGAGGTACATTAATTTTCCATATCATCTTCTAAGGCCATGGTAACAACATTGAAGTTTAATATACTTCCACTTGTCTTTGATCCTTTGGCTCCGCATCTATCAATATATTGTAGGTGTCGGGAAAATGCTCGTCATAACTACTTAGGCTTATTTTTCTTAACAGTTTCCGTCCTAGTCTAGGCATTGTTATACTTAATTTCTCTCGTACAATCATCCCAAAGCCATGACCATAGAAGAGCCAAACCCACCAAAAAATTGATCAATGCAGTGAACTAATTCAAGAACAAGAATGTTGTTTTGCTTACTGGACTTGGAGTATAGTTGTTCTTATACAAACTAGAAAATTCAAAATAGTCAAGTTCAATACAACATGATTAACAAAAGCCCAATATAAAGCTATGTCCTATATCAAGCATAATAATAAATTTGACCCACATGAAGCCAAGTGAATTTGGACTTACAGGGTAGGTTTTCTCAATCTCTGATATCAGTGAGTTCCAGGAATCAAGGTCTTCTGAGCCTCCAGAAATCATATCCTTAAGTCTTTCATTATGAACTTCAATAAAGGAAACCATAGTTCTGTCTTCAGAATCAAGCAATACTAAAACATTGAAAAGAAAAATGGCACAAGTTGCATGACTAAATGAGGCTAGTTACAAAAAAAAAAACTAGAGAGACAAAGAGGATAATAACTTAGTCAAACTTCCTGAAGTGTGCAGTAAAAGGAAAAATGTAGAAACTGAAAAACTAAAATTTTGAGATAATCACAATCGTCAAACATAGATGAAAAAGAAATGAGAAACAGAAGAGCAAATAGCCGAATAAAGCCTTAACATTTTCCTTCATAGGTTCTCTGTTGCATTCAATGGCTGTTATTCCGTGCAAGAAAGGACAAGCCACCAGGAATATCACGTTTGAAGTTCATGCACATGAAAAATTGTCAATCAACAGTTAGTGTGCTTTCATTTTTTTTTCCTTTTTCTTTTTTCATCAAGTTACACTAAATGTGTTTATTAGAGAATCATGGCATGAAAATGTCAGATAGTACAATAATAAACACTGATAAATATCAAAAACAAGAACTACAATAATACAACTAGTACAATGACAAACACCAATCACCCTAAGTAAGACAACACCACTACACTACTAACTAACCTTCTAACCTAATATGTGTCCTCTACACCCTCATATCTAAGGCCATGTCATCGGTGACCTAAAGTTGCATCATATCTTGTCTTATCACCTCTCCACAATACTTCTTTGGTCTACCTCTGCCTCTCCTCATACTCTCTATAACCAACCTCTCGCACCACCTCATTGGTGCGTATACGCATCTCCTCAGTCTCGCTTCCCTCATCTTGTCCACAACGGAGGTCACTCCCACCTTATCCCAAATATCCTCATTTCTAATTTTATCGATCCTAATATGACCACACATCAACCTCAGCATTCTCATCTCCACAACATGCATCTTCTGGACATAGGAGTTTTTGACTAGCCAACACTCCGCCCCATACAACAATGTTGGTTTAACAACCACTCTATAGAACTTAACTTTGAGATGGCTGTGAACATTCTAAGGTATTCAACAGTCCTTCATTTTAGAAACTAGCTTTAGAACAATGGTGAATTAACATTTCTCCCCAAGCTACATGGTCTAAGTTGACTAACCATGGAACCCAACTTTTTTTTGATAAGGTAAGGTAAGGTCATGGACCCCAACTTTATTAAAATGGCTAATAGTGTGTTTCACTTGAATACTTCATTTTCTTTGTTGTCCTATTTCATTCACAAATTTATGTAGATGAAATGGTTATACCATTGCTACCTGTCATCCTGACCATTCAAACTCAAGAAACACTAGGCAGCTATAGAGGATGAATAAAATCATAAGCTACCAGATAGCAATTTTCTTTAGATAGTAGATACTGCATTCCACATTTTTTATTACTTTCATTAACATTTGCATTATAATGTTCTTTGGTAAATTTTAATTAGTTACACCAAATTCTAATACTTTTTGAGAATGAAAAAAGATTCTAATACTAGTAAAATGAGCTTCTAAAATCATCTCCGTATAAATTTTTTAATTCTATTCCAAAATTTTAGCACTGAGCAGATTTTAGCTCTGATGCTCACAAAAATAACAAGACAATCCAACAGCTGTCCATTATCTTCTGAATTACAACATTTCATGAAATGATACTTATTCAATCTCACAAAAGGAAAAAGTTCTTCAAACAGCTTTATTTGTTATTTCTAAGCAAATCATCCTTTATCATAAAACTTGTTCCTAGAGCTACAATCCTAGTGAAACTAGAACCTAACTAATATGGTCTCCCGCTTCATTTCATTACAATCATTTTTAGTAAAACTAAGACCTAATATAAGTTTCTTATCCCATAGGAGATGATAACAATCACAAGAATGAGAACAAAAAGTGGGATGTGTGGATTGGGCGCACATTACACGTTCGAACCTTGCCTCTGGCATGAAGCCTGACCTTTAAGTGGTAGCAGGATGGAGGGGCTGATCTAAATTCCCCTGAGTTTCAAACTTATGGGCCAAATGAGATTGGACGACTAACCACTAGGGATTTCTCGACCATAATTTTTTTTTTCAACATGTATGCACACATACTATGAAAAATTACACATAAATCATATTATCATCAACCATATCACACATGTGTGCTAGTTATATCTAATTAAGTTAGCATGACAAATTTGATTTTTTTTAGGTCAAAAAGAAGTTGTTCCTTTTATCATATATCTAGTTCATTTTCGAACAAAATTTCACTAAAAGTATGAACAAGTATTTGTGATTGAAGGGGAGAGCCCACGTTTGAATCAGTTTGAGATTGTCTGTGGTTGGGCAAACGATTTATTTGTTATCAAATGAAATAATGATAGAAAAACTTTGATTTAGAGGTATAAACCTTGAATGGAATGAGGTCCGTCGGCAGCATTGTTATTGTGTACCTCCATAGCTGGAGATGAAGATGAAGATGACCGGGACTGCTGTCGCCGGCTAAAAAAGGAAGCAGCGACTCCAACTGGTGATACTTTTTTCCTAATTACTCCCTCTAGTCCATATTAAGGGGCGATTTGGTCACCTGAGAAAAAATAATGTAATATAAAATTATAAATTTATTGTACTGTATTTTTTCTTCTTAAATATATAATTTTTATAAATTGTGAAAAAGTTTAAAATTTCATAATAAGGGTCTAATAGACTATCACAAAGTTATTTTTAAAAAATAATATTTTTTATCAAATTTTAATTCAATGAAAAAAAAAAATTGAGCATGATTGTGTAAGATACTTCGTAATAATTGAACATAATCAATATAATTGATAACTATATCATCTTATTAATATTTCGTGAATATTTCATCACTTTTTTATATTTTCGTAAAAAAATTATGTAGCTATAAAATGGTAGTTATTTTTACAAATATAAATTTGTGGGTCAATTTTTATATTTGAAAATCTAAAATCATACTACGAAATTTTCAAATTAAACTTTTTTTAGAATTTAGGATCTTATGTCATGATTTGAAATGATGAGATGAAACTCCATGTCTAAATGTTGATTTCAAATCATGAAATGAATTGCATGTCCAAACCCTACTAAGTGAATTATTAGAGTGTGACACACCCTTAAGAAAAATATTTAAGAACATAATTAAAGGCTACTTTTCAGTATTATACTTTTGATTATTCTTAAACTATTCTCCTAAAAATATAAAGTGATTAAGAATCCCATTAGAAGGGTAAATAAGAAAAAGAGTACTAACATTTCTCTTAAACTTATTAACTTTTATAAAATCAATTATTAAAAATTAATAAATAAACATATATCTGTAATAAATGTTATAAAAAACAGTTGATATTTTTTAGATAATAATATTTAATTAATTAATTATAAAACTAAAACTACTCATTCTTACAAGAACATCATGGATGGCATGTTTGACAAAGGAAAAATATTATAAAATAAAACGTCAAAGATTAGTCTAATGGTTGACCAAATAAAAAAAAAGAACACCATAAATTATCAATTCCAAACTAAAAAAATAATAGCATGGAATATAAAATAACAAGTCAATACTAGTAAAATAAATATATAAAAATATAAATTCAAAAAAGTAACATAATACTCTTATTCAAATTTCAATATGATATAAAATAAATTTTGTTATAACTTAAGTAAATATGATTCAAATGAGAAAAAAAAAAGAAGATAAATATGTAATATCACTCAGTAATAAAAATATACTTTAATTCAAGTAATAGAATAATAATGTTGTTATGTTAAATGACAAAAATAAAAAAGACGAACAATTACATTGAATCGTAAAAAGTAAAAGATTGAAAAAATATGAATTAAGAAAAGAGAGGTAAACAATCTAAAATGAAAAAAAAAATTGAAACAAGAGGAAAAGAGAGATAAATAATCTAAATGAAAAAAAAAATAATTAAAACAAGAGAAAAAATTTAAAAGTTATTACATCAGGTAAATATATACTAAGTTCTCATCTCCAATGAGGAATGTAATTACAATTTACGCCCACTAATTTACACTCAATTTTTTTCTATAACATTATAATTATTTCATCAAACAAATATGTCAATTCCAAATGTCAATATTAAACCGATCAAGTTCAATACCATTTCTTTTAAAAGAAATAGTATAGAGTTATAATATTATGTGCTTAAAATAAAATGTTATAATTATTACAATGTTTTCAATCTTGATTTATTTTTTAACGTGAATTTTATTGTCTACGGAGAGGAGAAGACTCCTTCAAGAGAACTTTAAAAATATTTTTCATCTTCTCAAAAAAATTCATGGAACTTTCGTAGCACCTGCTTCAAAGAATGTTTGGTATGATTTATTTCTATTTTTTTGGAAAAAAAGAGAGGAGGAGGAAAAACACGAGGTGTTGAACATTGACCCCCAAAAAAATATGTTTTTCACCAATATTTATTTTTTGTTCCTGTTTTAGAAATTGTTTAAAATTAATCATTTTATAATTATATGTAGTGGGACAGGACTCAGGTTAAATGACGAGGGTCAATTAAATGATTTAAATGAGTAGCATTTTATTTTAAAAAAATTTGTCTTAAAATAAAAGTTTCTGCATGTCAACGAAAGTAAGTTGAATGACTTTTGTAAGTAAATAATAATTAAGTGATTTTTGAGTTATAAAAAAAACGTTTTAAGTGAATTTTTAATTGAGTGACTCATTTGAGATATAATAACTCTTGTTGAAGAGTGAAAACAAACAGGTGAACATTAAAAAAGAAAACATGTTATTTTTAAAGAAAAAGAAAGACCTGGAGAATCTTATAATCTTTTTGCTTACTTTTATTTGTTCACTTTGGATTTTGTACACCCTTTAATGAATTTTTAAATCTTTTTTTGTTGTTCAAAATAGTTAAATTGTTCAAAATTCAAGATAAATCTTTGATTTTTTTCTTTCATATTTGTTCTTTTCTTTAATGAAATTTTACATTTTCAAGAAATGACTATCTTTACTTTGAAGAATAACTTAGAAATAAACAAAAGGTTAATAGTCAAAATATAGTTTAAATTATGATGATAAGATGTTTTTCTTAATCGGTGGTGCGTTGCCTCACAAATTACTTAATATATGGAATAGAAGGAAAAATAATATGAATATTTTTCCGCAACAACCCCATACTAATTGATGAATAGTTTTAGGTTTTGAAAATGATTTAAGAAATATTGTAGTAAAATAATTTTTTTAAAAATCTTTGTTCAATATTAACATTAACTAGTAAAAATAAAAATAAAAATTTAAAAATAATGACCAAGTAAAAATGAACCAAAGAAGTAGTTTGTTTTAGGTGAATTCAAGACCTCTATACTTTGAAGATTATGCATCGAGTAATGAAATACAATTAAGAAACAAGAATATATTACTAGAAGAAATTCACGAAAGACAATTGATTGTGTAATAGTTGGCAAATTATACAAAAGATTTGAATCACACTAAACAAGTCATGTGCTACGAACTCAATGGATCAAATAGGGGAAATTCCTTGCATTCCTTTGAGATACCATATCCCTTGCAACAACTTTAGACAACACATGACCCGAATCAATTCAACCAATTGAGAAAGAATCAGGTGAGATTCAATTTCCGATCTCCCTTATAACGGATATCGATAGCAATTTTTGTTTTACGCAAAATAGGAATATTTTCTTGTCACAAAATTTATTCGATCGTATCTGCAATGGATTGAATTATTAGCATCATCAAAATGGTCCAGAGTACGTATGATTTGAAATAAATGTGGGGTAGAGCTGTTGATGCATGTGCCTCTTGTATTAGTGAAGGGAGACAAATTCTAGTACTATTTGTGTTTCTACTTATTTCTTTGTGGGGAATGCGCATCAAATCAATTGATGTCATAC
This sequence comes from Solanum tuberosum, assembly GCF_000226075.1. NCBI lineage: Eukaryota > Viridiplantae > Streptophyta > Magnoliopsida > Solanales > Solanaceae > Solanum > Solanum tuberosum. Next base: position 940,435 of record NW_006239127.1, read on the forward strand.
TATTTGATATTGAAATAAAATAGGATAGGATAACATTTTCAAATTCAGTTATTTTGAATTATAGAAATATAATAATTTTCTTTTTATACGGATTAAAAAAAAATGAATTGAAACTAGTGGAGTATTGTTATTATTATACATATTGTTTTGATTTTAATGTCTCATTTTGTAATTTCATATTATCTTCTTTCTATATATTTCCGGTGGGTCATGTGAATCTAGAGGTTTTTTTGTTTTTTTTGGTAAGAGGTTTAGCTAATGTATAGTTTTTCTTATTCGATTTTTTCGTTTAGTGAAACAAACAAGGCAATTTGTAAAACAGGATTTGTAAATTATATATGAAGGCTAACTAGTGACTATGCATGATTTTTTTCTTCGATTTTAAGGGAAGTTCTCTCTAAATTCGCAATATAAAGTTAACTTTATATCGTTTAGGTAATAATTGTGATCACGTCTAATTCTATTCTCGATTTAAAAATAGTACGATTGTGTGTAATAATAAATTTAATAAAGACTAAGATCGATGTCACGATAAGTGTGATGTGAATTAGAGTATAGAGTTCAATGCAATTATCCCACCTAATATTTGTTATTGGTATATAGTTGCTTACCACTTATGTTATTTGGTATAAACAAATAGGAAAACAAGAAAATTCATCACTAATTGACTAATATGCAAAAGAGAAGATCTGAATAAAAGATACTACGTACAATTTTTCAAAATTGACTTGCTATTAGATTACACTCGTAAAACGTGTGGTCCAACAATAGAGAAATGGTAATATTTTTCCATAGAAACTTTCTATAGCAAAATGTCAAAAGAATAGTATAGTCAATATTGTCAAACATTAAATAAAAGGAGAGAAATTAGAAAAACAAAACAATAAGAAATACACGTCCTCTTAAGAATCAATTTAATTAATTTTTAAAGTCAAGTAATTAGACTAGATCAATTCAATATTTTACAATTAAATTTAGATATTCAAATGATACGAAAAATATAACTTTATTCATGACAATTTGATGAAAAATATATTTTAAATATTGATCAAAATTCACATAATATAACTTTCGGAAAATGAAACATGATAACTAATACGAAACAGAGAAAATTTATACATACTCCCCTATTCAAATATGTGTGACACATTTTCCTTTAATGTTTAAAAAGTGTCATATTTTAATATTTAATAATAACAGAACTTTAAAGAGAGAAGTATTAAAAACACTCTTAAATTTGACGTAAATTATTAATATCATCCCCGAATTATTGACAGTCTTAAAAATACATTTTTACTTGACTAACTGGAGCTAAATACACCTTCAATTTTACAATATTAGTGAAATACACTCCTAAATTCTCGTTTAGTTTAGGGATATTTTCAATACTTCTCTTAATTTTTACTAAGAACTCATGTTCCTATAAGAGTTTGAGACCATTTGTTATGTCATGTGACATATCGAGAGTTATCGGGATGTATCTAAGTTTAGTTAGTCAAGTAGAAGGATGTTTTTAAAGCAGTCAATAGTTCAAGCACAAAACTAATAATTTGCACCAAATTTAGAGTATTTGTTATACTTCTCCTTAAAATAAATAATAAATATTTATAAATCATATTACATTATAACTATTTTTGAAAAGAATTATTCTCATGTTAAATCAAATACAATCACATAAATTAAAACGGAGAGAAAAGAGATATCATGTGCATGGGACACCTCTTACATACTTATATTGATTTTTCTAAAAACACAAAATCAAATGGTGGGATCCACTATGCACTGAATCCAGCCTTTGCCTTCTCAAAGAGTCACTTTCATAAACAAAGTCCCAAAGATTTGTAAAATCAAGAAAATCAACATAGAAAATCCTTAAGATTCTGATTTGATATCTTCGTTCGTATCTCTCTTTCTCTTCTGTCAAATATTTTCCGTATCTTCTTGAAATCAACACCATATCCCCATTATCCCCATATATATATTCACCTCACAAACCCACAAATCACAAACACACAAATTCACAATTTCATATCTTTTTCTTGCAAACAAATATAGCAAATAATGGATACTCAATTTCATGTTTTAGCTGTTGATGACAGTATTATTGATAGAAAACTCATTGAAAGACTTCTCAAGACTTCCTCTTATCAAGGTATTTTAGTGAAAACAAATTCTTTGTTCGACGAAAATCTTAGTTAGTTGGTTTTTTCTAATGTTTTTTTTTTTTTTTTTATAACAGTTACTGTTGTGGATTCTGGAAGTAAAGCTTTGGAGTTTCTTGAAGTAAGAGAAGTGGGAGTGAATTTGATAATTACAGATTATAGCATGCCTGAAATGACTGGTTATGATTTATTGAGGAAGATTAAAGGATCATCTTATTTGAAGGATATTCCAGTTATAATTATGTCATCAGAAAATGTTCCATCAAGAATTAATAGATGTTTGGAAGAAGGAGCTGAAGAGTTTTTTCTAAAGCCAGTTCAACAATCAGATGTTAATAGAATTAAGCCTCATTTAATGAGGGAAAAACCAAATTCTCTCAAGAGAAAAGCTATGGTGGAATGCATTTCACCTGACAAAACTAGAAAATATAGCAACAACAATTTGTGTAGCATCTTTTTGCAGAACATTTGTGAGTGATGTTTCAAGTGGATCTAAGAGGAAAGAGGGAAAATTGTTTCGGAGAAAACTGGATAACATAATCTCACAATTGAGATCTGAGAAGGGCTGCACGAATGCAAATCTTACCCAACCTCGTAGAGTGGTTGTTCCCGGGGTGTTTATATCAAACAAATGAATTCAAACGACGAATTATAAAAAAAAAATGTTGAAGATGGATGGAAAGTGATTGGATTAGCACTTTGTTGTGTTGAGAGCCATGATCTAAGTGAATCTGTAAAGTGGATTTACAATGATGTTACTGTAATCAAGCAGATCTGATCTGATTTGGGACTAATTTAGCCCTAATCATATACAATTATACATAGGACTTAGGAGTAGTACATAATTTCCTTTTTGATATTGTACACAATCTAATTCAAATCATGTGTTTAGCTTTTCTCTTTACTTGGAATTTTTTTTTTATAGCAATTGAAATTCATTATCCATAGACCTATATGTTATGTTTACTTTTTATAGATCCAATTTTATGCAATTTGAATGATTTGTTTCAATTTTATTGCCTTTTGTTGAAAATAAAATTATAAATTGAATGATTATTAGAGAATTGGAAATTTGGAATCATAAAAGTAGCAATAGGTCACCCAAAGAATTGAATTCTAAAGTCAACATCAAGAGGGCAACTACAAATTTTTTTTTAAAAAAAAAAAAACTATACTCTAGATTAACAATAAAGCAAAGATGAAATATTTTATTTAGAGGGAATCATAACCAAACAGCCAATGATAACATAGCTTTCACCAAACAATAACAGAGCCCATGTAAAGACATGTATGTTGATAATATTTTGCTAGAAAACAATCACTTGCTGTCTAACATGTAATAGCTGTCCAAGATAATTATTGGAATTAGGAAACAATATCATTCATGTTCATAATTGATTTGCTGGACTTGTTGGTTCACCAAAAAATAAAAATAAAAAATTAAATCAAGGCAGACACCTATTACGAGTGTTTAAATTTTAGAAGACTTGCTGAAAAATAAAATTTGTGTCAATTTTTGGTGTTTATCGATAAATTTCAAACTTACCACAAAATTCAGCATCACAAGGCAAAAATAATTTCACCCCTGCCACCTATATCTAGTTTAAGACAAGTTTCTTATGGAGCACACTTGAATAGCAAGTATAACTCGTAACAGATTATTTTTCGGGATACACGATGAATATTTCATAATTTAGGGTGTTAATTTTCCTTTCTTTTTCTTTGTTTAGTGGAGATCTACTCCGATGCCACTCAGTACTCAGTAGTAGCTCCCATATTCGCGATTCGCACGACGTTCTACTGCTCTCTCTTAATAGCAGATGCCCATGCTTTGATTCGAAAGCCCTAGCCATCCCCAGGTATTCAGTGTCTGGTTCGATAAGGCTCATCAGTAGATTGACTACGAGGCTGAAGAGTCTTACCTTTCTTCTAGAGGAATTGAGAATATCAATTGTTTCTATCCAATATCTCAAAATCACAATTCCATTTTGTCTAAATTGCACATTAAATCAACACCTAAAGATCTAAAGTTTGAAAAAAATAAAATTCAAATTTAGACTTTCCTGATCTAAAGTTAGTCTAGACTTGATGGTTTGCATTTAGAAATTTTAGATTCTTGATTTGAACTTTAGACATGTATGACTAAGTGGCTAAAATTTAAAACTTTATATTTTTGTAAATGGTTATTTGTGCACTCGGCCATTTAGATTGGTTCTCTAATTGGGCCTTCAGCAATTTCTAGGCTTGGTTTCGGTGCGCCGGTTACCGGTTAGGCCCAAATATTGAATAGGTCACAACTCACAAGCAATTAATTTCTCTTTTTAACCTTCAATAATTGGATCAAACATACTTCACTATCATATATACTATTATTACTTGTACATTCAAAATATCACGTATCTCATCATTATTTAAGTATTTTCTATCATATATTGAAGAAAATACACGTAGATACATCAACCAGATACAAAAAATAGGGAGAGAGGCGAGCAAGATTCATATGTATCTGGAATCCCAGATACATAGGAAAGTGACGAACAAGATGGAGGAGAAGCGAGCGAGATTTGTTATGTATATACACGAATTCACTTGAATACAATGTATCTAGAATAAATTATATCTAATTTTAATATCATGTATTTGAGATATATGTGTTGGGTTCTGAAGGGTGATTAGGGCGTCATGCGGAAGCTTACAATTTACAAATCATATAGTTGATAAATCAGATAACAAAAGCTTATACTAAAAATCAAAATATTATTATATCAAAACTAATATAAAGAAAAAATATTAAAATTGTTGAGAGATTAAATCTCCCCATAAACTAAACTCTTAAACGACTACATTGTGAATGTTATTGTTGTTGTGTTAGAAGAAACAAACCTATATTTATAGAGTCCTAAAACATTTTCTTACTAAAAAAGGAGTCCTAAAAGGAGAAAATAAACCAAATATAAAAGAATATTATATTTTCCTTTCAAGAAAGAAAAAACATTTATGGTAATGTTTTGTTTTTTCTTTAAGGAAAAATAAATCTTAAATTATAGTAAGAAAATCAGGGCAAAACCCTAACAATATGTATCTAGAGGCACCGTAATATAGAAAAATAATAATTTCACGGCTGCTATCTTCCATGGAGGATCTATCATGGGATTAAGAGCTCAACACGTGAAATGTTTTCCACTGTTAAAAGTAACCAAACACGTGCAACCATAAATCAATTTATGATTTTCCAAGGGCCCGTTTGGATATATCATCCACCCCTCTAACTTTGTTAAGTTTAAACAAACAAACAAACGTTCCTCACAAAAAATTGACTATTTTTGTAAGTAAGATGCTTGTTTAATTTTTTTTATTTTTATCAATGATAATATATTTTTTTTATAGAAAATCACAAATTTTAGTACCACTTGATTCTCGATATTATAAAATGATTTAACGAAGAAAATCTTAATAGTTCAATTGAATTACGATCTAAATAGGGTAATGGTTCAATTCTATACAGGGAATTGTCCAATGATTCAATAATCCAAACGAGGCAGAGTTATCGTTGTCCAACTCATCTCTCTTCGTTCGACAAATGGCACACTATTTCTTGTACGTATAATTCAGCCCTCTCTATATACTTTCACTTCTCACTCTCCCTCACCATTTTCCTTTCATTCTCAGGCGACCCATCGCTGATTTCCACTTTGTTTATTTATCTTCATTCGCCGGCGTATAAGCCAAATAACTTAAACAGTTGAGGAATTTTAAACAAAGATATAGAATGATGTCTCTTTCTCTTTCTCTTTCTCTTTCTTATCCTACACACCATTTTGCTTCCTACAATAAACAGCTATGCGCTTCGAGATCTCCTCAATCTCATCACACTAGGATTTCTCAGCACAAATTGCAGCAAAGCTCCAGTTTTCTTGGAAATAACCCTCTCAGGTTTGTTATTTGATTGATTTGAATATATTAACCCCATTTCAATTTTGGTCTATCTTTACCATTTTCTTTGATTGGTGGGGTTCTGCAAAATCCCTTTTTGCACGTGTTTTGGGGGCGTATTTCCCTAATTTTGTATCTTTTCCTCATGGGGTTTTCACTGTTTGTTTTTCTTTCTTTTACAGAGTTCCAATTGATCTAAGTGGAGATAAGATGAAGAGACGTGGAGGAGTGGTTTGTTCTGCTGCTGCTCTTGCTCCTAGAAATCTGCAGTGGGTCTGTACTATTTCCTCTGTGTAAGTCTCCTTTACTTCATTGCGCTTACTGGAGTTGGTGCCAAGTTTGCTTTATCGTTTGCTGGTAAAATGGGCCATCTAAAGATCTGATTTTTCTTTTCCATTTTGACCAAGTGAAATTAGGAGTGGTATAAATCTAGTAATTTACTCCCAATGGTGTGGTATGAAACTTTTTTTAGCACAGTGGATTTTTATTTTTTTGGAACAAGATGGGAGTGACTTCGGTGGAAGACAAGATTTGGGAAGCAAAGTTGAGATAGTTTGGGCATGTGATGAATAGATGCGCGGATAGCAAGTGTGGAGGTGTGAGCGGTTGTCTGGATGGGTTTATGAGAGGTAGAGGTAGACCAAAAAAATATTGGAGAGATATGATTAGATAGGACATGATGAAGTTGGAGTTCACCGAGGACATGAGATAGGAAGGTGTGGGGGACACGGTTAGGGTAGAAGGGTAGTAGGTAGGAGTGTATGGACTTGTTGTCCATTCTAGTAGTCGTAGTATTACTCTTGTTTCTTGTTCTTCAATTTCTGTTATTATATGTTGTTTCGTGTAGTTTGATTATAACATTATTTTGTTGTAGTAATGTTCTGCTACAATCTGTAGTTTCTTTTATTTCCATTACTTCTTTTTTCTAGACTGTTTTTATCTTGACACGGGGTCTACCTCTGAGGTAGAGGTCAGGTCTGCTTACACTCTACCCTCCCCAGACTCTAGTTTGTGAGACTACACTCGGTCTTGTTTTTTTTGAGAAAACTTTTTTTTTTATGACAAGGGAAACCCGCAGCCGCTACCCTTTGGGTGCGCACAGGGTAAAGCCCCCGCTCCTATGCAATAGCTCGCAAACCACATAGGAGAGGTAACCCGCACTAGGCAAGCCCGGTGCGACGAGCTCGACCCAGAAGGCAAACCCCTTGCTTTCGCTGGCAAGGGATTTCGAACTTGAGACCTCCAACATGGAAGTCCCAAGCCCAAACCACTGGGCCACCCCGAAGGGTACTACACTCGGTATTGTTCAGACAGTTGAGTGGAACTCTAAGTTCACTTAGGTAAATGAAGCCTTTGTTTTTTGTATGAGCAAATACCTTATTAGAGTTCCAGCACCAATGAGAACCTTGTAGACAAAATAAATATACAAAGTTTAACTCTTATTTTAAAGTTGTTGGGAGCATATGAAGTCCATCAAAGCATTTACATTATTCAAACTACACCAAACATCAAGATGTAAAATGTGATTAGCAAGAGAAACTCCCTTAAAACACCTCCAGTTCCATTCCCTCAATAAGGGCCAATACAATGCATTATGGAATGTAACAAACCTTTCGCAGAGAGTTCTGTGGCTTTCTTCCCGTTCAACTACAATATGTATCTCTAAAGAATTCGGCATTACCATTGGATCCCAGGTAAATTTACAAACATATTCTGTATGTCAGTAGTCACCTCAGACTGTAGGAAAAGGAGATTCTGTCCTACATATCCTTCTCTCACATTTATCACCTATTTGACAAATCCGTTTCTCTCTTCTCAGGTGTGACACATGCATCATTTTGTGCTGTCCAATTAAAACAAGATACTTTTAGAGGAACCTTATTTTTTCAAATTAATTGCCAAGACTCATCCCTCTGGTTTATATATAGTAACACCTGTATATAGTAAACCTCTTTTGTGTGTCACTAACTCTTCCTTTTCAATTATCCTGTTTTCTCAGTTCAGTTGTCAGCAACAAGGTAACCTCTCCAATTTCCTGTCTTGAATCTCCTATGATGTTATCCCACCTATTATTTTCTCGACAATAGGTAATTATGCATTAGGTCGTGATATGTAGCTGGATACGTTTGACATACCTCCTCACAAGGGATGTGACTAAACCAGTATTCCTACCAAAAATTGATCTTCACACCATTTCCCAATTCAACTTAAACATGTTGACTCTGGATTCTTCTCACAGGTTTCTAATATGCACCAATGATCATGTAGATAATATTTCCATCCATATGATTTTAGGTCTATTTGGTGTCCTTTTAACCCCTTCAATCATCACATGATGGCACATGTTGACCTGTGCAGGATGTGGCGAAACCATCTCATTTGACTTTCTCTCATTTTATCCTTGTGTTCAACTTGGACTTCCAAAGTTTCCAGATTACTTGATGATTAAGGGCCACTTACAGGCTAATGTACAAGCTTGATCGTAAAGAGCTAATTTGTTTTAGATGTCCCTTCATATTTTTGATGTAACTACTTAGGAGCACACTATTGGTGTACTTCCTTTTGTTTATAATACCAGTTAACAATCAAAAAAAAAAGAGCTAAGGTGTATAAGGAAAACAGGTTGCTGGTAGCACCACTCGTTAGAATTTCGAAGCATCAACCAGGAGAGAGCATTGGCCCTTGGCATTGACACATTAGTTTTGTTTGCCACACACTCTATCGTTAAGGCTTGAGTTAATCCAACACTGTACAGATAGAAAAGATAAAAAGAGTGGGACATGTCCGGAAGTCTTTTTTTTATAGATTGTACACTTGTTCCCGTCATGTAACATTAGTTAATATCATTTTTAGGGATTTACTGTTTGCTTTCTCTTTTTTCTTGTGTCTGACCACATTAATTTCTTTGTTACAAGTGTGTAGAATCTCAGAAAGATTCAAAGTTTATGCCCTTGTTTTATAAGTCTTGTATAATTTCTGGTGAATAAACTATCTTTTTTTTTCCTTCTAAAGTAAACCTTGTTCTGCATGCTGTACCATGCTTTGTATATTGCAATCTCACAGTCAAATGGTTATTTTTAGGGTTCTCATGCTTGCGAAGGGCACTGCTATTCACAAGTCTTTTCTTGTTCCTTTATTTGCTTTACAAGCTCCTACGGCAGTTGTCTCGTGGATCCAGTAAGTCTATTAGCATCTGTGAAGTAGCTTGTGCTTACTTCATTAAGCTGAATGTTTTTGCAGTACAGCAAACTGACGATAAATGACTTTCAGGGGTGAATATGGCATTTGGTCAGCATTTTTGGCACTTCTTGTTCGTCTCTTCTTCTCCTTTCCTGGTTGGTTCCTTTATCACGTGTCTATGGTTTAAACCTCAAATCTTGAAAATTGACAACCTTGTCTTTTGCTTTCTGTATTTTGTATGTTGTTGGATAGCATTATCCAGCCAATATTCCCTCAGGAAGCAGGCTATTGAATTGTACCCAATAATTTCCTGGTTCTATTTTAAGGCGAAAATCTCAGCCAATGTTTGGGTAGGAAGTAAGAAAATATGCCCAACTTTTGTATGTTTACAACCCTTAGTGAATTTAACATTATAAAGTCATAGTGGGAAGCAGAATATGTATTCATGCTGCTTAGGAAAAAATTGTGAATGGACATAATTGAAAGTTTGACCCTGTTCTATGTTATCAAAGATGATAAGGAGATCATTATCTAAGGTTGTAGTCAAGGGTTTAGCTACTCATTTTCTTTGGACGCTGTTATGTTTTTAGCTACTACATTCAATCATTTAGATGATTTTCTTTGAAATATCTGACTTTGGTCTTGATCATTTGTAGGTGAACTTGAATTGCCATTTATAGCATTATTGATGGTAATTGTGGCTCCTTATCAAGTTGCAAACCTAAGGTTGGTATATCCTTCTCTATAAATGTTACTTTCTTCTGATAGACTAGAGTTATATCTGGTTCATATTGCTCTTGGCAGGGGGACAAAGGAAGGTGTCATTCTTTCCTTGGCAATAGCAGCTTATCTGGGTTTCCAGCATTTCACACGTGCTGGCAGCTTGCAGAAGGCGTTTGATCAAGGTTCAATTATTGCCACCCTAGCCATCATTTGTATTATTGCTGTGCCATGCTTGCTCTTGATTTGATGTTAAACTACAGTGATTTCTCAAAGGAGTCCTGTAAATTATTTGAGTCATTTGAGGGTTGGAGATCACACAAATAAATATCTTTCTTTAAATCCCTCGTGTAAATTTCTAGCTGTTTATCCAGTCAAGTTTTTGGGACAAATTAAGGTGAATGTATTTATACAGGAATAAATTAGATGAACAAGCTTCCATTAATATCTTATTAATTTCTATACTTTGGGCAACATCTGGTGCTACTTATCAACGAAACAAAATGATTCTTATTTTGGGTTTTTCCATTGATGTAAAGAAAGAAAAAGTGTTTCTTTGGGCTATCGCAAGGAATGAGTTTGCAAATTCCAGTGGTTCCTCCAAAAGATAAATAACCTCCTTCCAGATTCTACTTGAAATGTAAAAGTGTAAAAATTTACAAAGGGAGTAACTGCTTTTTGCTTAAGCACAGGGTTGGCACCACTACCATGCAGGTCAGACCTGCACATATTTTTGTACGTTCATGTTTCTTGAAGAGTGAGTGGGGCTTGCAGAGCATGTTTGCTCAATTGAAGTCTTCACATTTTTACAATTTTTTTATTTCTAACATGAGTTAACATTCTTCTGGAGTAGTTCAAATATTCTAATTCAATTATGTTATCTCTCTAATGTTGTTGTATAAAGAAAGAACTCTGTCTTGTTCCTTTTGTTTCTGATAATGTTAAGTAGTGACTGCTGCGAGGAAGAAAAAAGCAAACGCATAACAAAAAAGAGGTCTAAGTTTCAAATGATTCTTCAAAACTTAGTTGTGTTTTTGCAATTTATGTAGTGAGCTACTGTGTTCTCTGTATCTTGGAAGTGGCATACCTCATATGCCATAGTTTGGAGGATAAATGGTAGATCTTATTAGTCTCCTGTTGATGGGTCACTTCCCGGATTTTGTACATGACTCTTCATTGAAATTCCTAAAATGAGATATCGTGTCTAAAGTATTTATTAACTGCAGAAATATTTTAATAGAAATTGGCTACATTAAGATGTTCTTCACTACGTACTGTCTTCCTACTTGGGCTAAAAGCCATAAATGGACGAAGTACAGCAAGTTTCATGTGTTGAATGCCATGAGATTTTCACATCTCATGATGATTATGCTGTTTAGAAGCAATGGGAGTATGGAGACAACTAGTGTCTTCTTGCAACCCCTGTGAACAATGTCTTGCCCAATCTGTTTAGAATTGAATTGCTGTAACTGCCACCAGGAAAGAGGCCATGGCGAAGAGAAACTGGAAGTTGCTTGATAAATTATCTGCTCCACTGGGGGTACCTGTTGGTTCTGCACCATAATCTGTTGGTTCAGAACCAAAACCATTCGGGCCACCTGGGGTGTATGGATTTACGGGCGTCATAGTGCTGCAATTCCAAGGAATCAGACAAACATCTTTACATTTCTTGGTTAGGAGATAATTTAAAACTCAAATAATTTCAGATGGTTTATACCTTGGAGTTGGAGGTGGCAGAGAAGGAGGTGGCAGGGTAGGGGGTGGCTGTGCAGGTGGTGTGGTAGGGGTTGATTTTGATGATGCATAGTGACAGTTCCCAGAGCCTGCAGTTAAGAAAGAAAATTAGAAGCTTTGCCAACTTTTCTGGATTAGCAGATTAAAGTACTACTTATATGTGATGTTTAGCAGCTTTAGTGCTGCAGTCTTGTACTTACTTGGGTCAGTATTAGTAAGCTGTGCTGTTCCTCCAAAATCACAGCTTGTGGGTGCTGGATTCTTTTGGTAGTAGTCATTGAAAGCATAGGAAGCATGGTCTTTAATTGTGTTTGGTTCGTAGCAGCTTCCACCAGACTGAATAGTTGAACAATCTGCACCTCCAAAGCCACATGCATAGTCCAGTGCTACTTGCAGAGCAGTTGTTGAAGCAGCGGAGCTGGCTACACACCAAGTCCCCCCAGTAGATGGCCCCGGATTGTTGCTTGGGTTTGGGTTAGGATTAGGATTTGGGTTCGGGTTAGGATTAGGATTTGGGTTTGGGTTAGGATTAGGATTTGGGTTTGGGTTAGGGTTAGGATTCATGAATGGACTAGGGTTCGTGATAGGCTGTGTGGTAGATGGTGGTGGTGGACTATCCATCGTGGGGTCTGGATATGTCGTACCTGGGGTTGTTGGATTAATAATGGGAACATCTAGCTGGTCAGAATACATGGAAGGTGAAATGGCAATGTCCTCCTCTTGGAATGCAAGTTTTTTGCTTTTCCTGATGGCTTCTGTGGGATGCTTGTCTGCAATGCTTGTACCTGAAGTAAGTGTAAATACCAGATAGGTGTCAGTTTCTTCTTTCTTTATTCTTTAGATTCTGCATGTTGAAAGAATTAGTAGTATATCACAAGGTTGTTTCATATTTGATTCCATATCACATTCTTGAACCAAGAACTTGTTGTTCTTAGCAGTTGTATTATCTTCAGAAAAATGGAGCTTCATAAGAACTACTTTTTATGTTTGAAATTTCTTGGAGAAAGGCTAACTCCTTTGAGTAAGCTTTTCTATTAGAATATATATTGTCAAAACTTGTAAATTGTCATTCAGTAGCCTATATCTGTGCAAAAACTGGACTTATGAAATCATTAAAATTATTTGTACGTACATAATCCAAATTGATTAAATTGAAATGTTTCACAGGAATTAAAAACTTACAACAGTGCATGCATGCAAGAGAACATTGAGATGGTAAAACAAATGAATTCAAATGAGGTGCAAAGGAGCTGAACAAAATTGAATAGTTCATTCAATAAATGTATATTCCTCTATTCAGCTCAACATAATCTCATGTATAAATTAACTCCCAAATTAGTTTGCCATCAATTGCAAACTTCAATTTTTTCAATGGAAATATCGAAAACTAGCAAACCAACAGTTGCAACATATCGAAATATCTATAGTCCAACGGAAGACTATAATGGAAGGATCAAAAGCCAAGAAATGGTAGAAATATCACTTAAAATTTACCATAGTTAAAGATTATTTATAACATTTCGAAACATTATAAAAGAAAAAGGGGCAACAGAGTGATATTCACCTGAAAAAATCAAGAGGCAAAAGAGGAAACAGCAAGAAATCCTCATAGCTACTTGTTCAATAGATTTTCTGTACTTGTTTTCTATGAGAGAGTTTGTTTGTAATGAGAATAATATTAGTTTTCTCAAAGAAGAGAAGCACTAGAAATGTAAGCTGTGAAGAGGAAGCAATCATTTGTTGCTGCATGTAATGTATATATATAATTTTATGATAAAGTTAAGGAGGGAACAGAATCGTAGCTTTCTTGCATTAGAGTACAGGTTTATTGAGTTTTAATTTAGAGGAATATAAGAAAACTTGAGAAATGAGGCATGAGGTTGCTAGAAACTGCAAGCAATTGGAGGTGCCTCAATAGCAAAAGGTTGTTGCCTCAATAAGGCAAAAGCCAACAAAAGCTAATCTAGTTTTGGATGAAATTCTAAAGTTGTATGTTTGGACACCACTCTATGTTGTTGTTTTTTATAACCGTAGTGTACGAGTCAGCTAACACGCACCTCGACTAATCCCACCAGATTTGAAATTGTAACCTCATAATCCTCAAATACACTTCATTAGCCACTTAGGTGTAGAACACCACTATGTAGTTACTAGATTGTATCAGAACAGTAAATTCAAAGACACAACATAGTGTTTCGTTATACAAGTGGTAATTACATAATTAGATTTTTTTTAAAAATATTACACAACAATATGGTGGTAGAGTTTGTTACAATTTTCTTCCTCTTTTTTTTCTGTCTACCTTTTCACTGTTATACAATACCTCGAGAGGTAAAGTAACAAGGAGAAGGGAAAATGACAGTTTTTTGTAGTTTAGTATTGCTTTACATTTTATGCTCTGAGGGTAAAAAGTTATGGGATATCTTGCCAAATTTTCCTTTGCCTGTTGAATATTTGACAATCTTATGAAGTGTATAGATTCAAACTGTCCAAAGAAAAGCCTATAGAAACTACTACTATGAGACAATGCTTACCTTTTCATCGTTTCTATTGTATTAATAATTGCATTTTGATACCATACTTCATAATAGCAGCCTAATCAAGATTTCTACTACATAATAGAGTCATGTCTACACTTTACATCATCAAAAATCATATCTTGTTCACATGGCCACAAAAAAAACATCAAAAAGGAAAAATTAAGGTAACTTCAACTTTACCTTTTCTGGCCCCTGTCCCTTTCCTCAGGTGTTACACAAACTTTTGAAGTTTAATCTTAGCCCCAAATAATCCTTGGCCTAGAGATGAACTTTTTTCAAATACTACGTAAAATTCTGGAGACACAACTCAGCTGGCAAAGGAACTGATTGTGGTATTGTCTTTTTACCAAAAAATAACAGTGGTCTGGGTGACACTTGAAGTGACTACAATGAGAATTTGTGCGACCAGATGTTCATACAAAAGTACACCTCATTAGGGAACATCTAAGACAACTGTGTTTTTTTTATTCCCAAAACATCTAGTTATTCTAAAAGTTCGTCTTCATAGAATCTCGTCAATCCACCTACAGAGTGAGAGGGAGGAGTGAGGAACAATTTGATCCACTGTGAAGTTTCAAACTCCAGCCGAATAGGAATTTCCTCTGTTATCAAAATGAGGCACAAATCCCATCATAGAATTGATTTACATTTACTCAAAATGTGTATACAATATGAACTGTTGGTTGTATCAGGTAAATTACTAGTTATTTATGTACACACCGTGTGCTACTATCATCCATAGGCACCTGCTATCAGTAAGATAAATACAATGACACAACTCAGCTGGTTCTGGCTACTAATTTCATCATCCAGTGGCCAGTTCTGCATCTTGATAGATTAAAGTTGCTGATATTGATCTGATTTGTTCTTCAAGATGCTGCCTAGGCAATAGAAGAGTATGCATTATGTACTTTGTTTCTTCCTGTTGATGTTCAGGTAAAGGGTGAAGCTAAACGACTGTGAAGGTTAACATCTGTTAATATCATATCAAACTGAGTGTTGCACGACCGAAGGACTACCCCAAGTTATTCATCCGTCATGATGAAGAATCAGAATGACACTGAAAGGAAAACGAGCGAGCTGTATGTGACAGAAAGAGCCATGATAAGAAACCATAAGTTAATAAAGAAACAAGAAGAAGAAAATAGAAACCCTTACCTTATCCATCTTGTTGTTTGTGGCACTTTGACAAATGATTGTTGACTTCATTCCAAGCTGCAAATATTATTTAGTTTTATATTCAGAGAAACAGAATGCTGTTGACACATGTAATGATGTAAATAGGAGCCTCTTACCAGGAAAATTCCTGAAATCTGGTTCAACTCCATTGCCATTAATATCCATGTGATTTGGTGTGACATACTTCCCAATTGTTACAACCACGCCCGACCCATCGGGCAGCTCGAATACAGACTGAATCAGCCCCTGAAATGATGTTAAGAATACAGTGATGTTGTCCCTCAGAAAGAAGACCAGCAAACCTACCATCCCATACACCAAAATTTTCTAGCTACCAAGTACCAATATAAAGATTTAGTTGGCTTCAGATCAATTTTCAAGCTACTCCAACTTCACAGAGAAAGGTCATATACACCAACTGCATGGAACTACTCCCAACAACTAAAACAACATAATTCAAAATAATTGATTACAAAGTATGTATCTTTGAAGTTTGAAATGGTCCCCCTTGGGATCTAGTTACCTAAGGAATAGTGTTTCTTCCTACACTTCCCCTTGACCTGTGTAATCGTATGCATCTCAGCACAACTCAACACTTCTCAAAAATAGCTACTGCAATGGTTGTAGCAATTGCTAGGAACACGTGTTTAGAAATAAAGTAGTCTTAAAGGAGCTGCAACAGAAATGCTGCAGATCAGGAACAGGAAGGAGTTGAGAGCCCCTACTCAGCCACTCCTCTGTTCTTAAGTGTGCCCCTCTTTAGAACAAATGAATATTTTAATCATTACTAATGCTAACTGTTTTTCCCTTTGACTGCTAATTACACTGGCCATAATAGAGGTTTATCAGTCCTCGCAACAACAAATAGTGGTAGCAGATTAGTTAAGGATTCATTTAGATCCCCTTTACATAAGCAGGACTATAGCACCAGGAAACCATCAAGAAGATAAATTTTTAGGTTGGTAGTTAGGGAAAAGATTTCAACTGGTAGACATAATTGATTCTGTTCAGACGATTCAGAAAGCACTGGTTATTTCATTGAAACAAATGATTTGATTACTTTTTCTCTAAAATGAATGAATTGGCAATATCTAGCAATCATAATTTGCCTCTGGGCATGAAGTCAATGTAAAAAGAGATGACTTAATTAGGGGCATAGTTAGCTCAGTCTAGACAAATAGCTTTTATCTTCATCTTGGTCGCATAAAAAATCATAACCAACGGAATATGCCACAGTTGACAATGAAATCTAGAGGTTGCAAAGTGGGTATGCGGGTCTTAAATGGATTGCACGAAAGGTTGTCGCAGCCTCATGTGCATTAGTTGTTCAACTATTATTTTTGGCCTCGGGCCAGTACAGTTAGCCTCATCCCACAAATTCCCAAGTCCCATGCATATTCAATGTATTCTACCGTGCTATTTTGTCAATGATAGAGAATTAACAAAAGTGACTCTATATCAAGATTTTGTAACGTTTTGAGGACTGGCAAATGAAATGAAATAATGCAAAAGCAGAAAGTAGGTTAAGAAAAGAGTGATGGTAAAGGTTCACATCCAATCAGGTCATCAGAATATGAGTGTACACTGCACAGCATTTTGAATTTTTGATCATGGTAATGAAACATTAAGAAATTTCTTTAGTTCTACTTATGCATGTAGATGATTGTAAACACTTTCTGGGGGAAATAAAGCAGCCCCACAACTGGATATGCTCTCTCTAGTATACTGCTAACAATTTAGGATTGAGGAGTAGTTGATAAATATAGTACACCGTTGAGACATTGAGAAAAGTTACTTTATAACTTATAGAGATGTGCGTAATACTAACTAGTATGCCAATAAAGAAGTTCAAATATTGAAAAGAGAAACCAAAGTAACTAGAAATTCAGACCTTGCCATATGTCTTATCTCCCACGAGAACAGCTCTGCAATTGTCGTGAAGTGCAGTTGCAACCTGAAATGAAATTCATAAATTAGAACACAAATATTTCAGCCCTTCAAGAACTAGTATGGCAATGTAGTGTTAGTAGCTCACAATTTCACTAGCACTTGCAGTACTTTTGTTAACCAAAACCTGCATTGGAAGTTACTAAATCCATCAGAGTGGTAAAGACAAATAGTAACTTTTGAGAACTAGAAGAGAAAAGAACATCTTCTTGAATTTGCAACAATAACCAGAGTCTCTCTATGATTCTACAGTCAAGAAACTGTAAGCTCAAAATCAAATTGTTTGATCTTATATCAGCTGTTTATTTCATTTATCCATTGCTATTAGCAACTTCAGCTAATTTAAGGAATCTACTCGTTAAGTTTCAGCCATGCATTATCTTATGATTCTATAATCAGGAAAATGTTAGCACAAACCACCAAAACGTTATATATGATTACCTGTTTATTTCATTTATCCATTTCTCTTACCAACCTCAACAAATTTAAGGCATCAAATATTAAAGTTTGTGACAGCTTCAAGCAAAAACTCAAGCTAATGCTGAAGCATGACATATAACCGGACTAAAAGTCAATATCTAACACTTCTTAGACTTATACGGTAAAACTGCAAACTTTGAATATGTCAGTGGTCAATATACCTTAAAGAAATTGGGGCAGCATGTGGTTTAATTCGATGCAAAGCGAAATCAGAAACAAACTTTGCCTTACATCTACAATCCACTTGACCGTAAAAGCTCAAGGGTTTTTGCTCAAAGTGAAGTCTGCTTCATTTTGACAGCGGAAGTTTCCAAGTTTCTCATTCAGAATGAAACTAATGGAATTGTTCATTCAAAAAAAAAAAAGAGGGAAAAAATGTAATTTGAAGAAAGTTTTGATGGATTCTTCTATTTCACAAGTGATATCACCAAATGGCTTGTAACAATGACAAGAAAAATATGCAATTGAAAGAAAATATTGAAGAATTCTGCTGTTTTAGAGTAGACATCTGAGATGTGGACTCTTATATGCCTTACAATTACTGGAGCTGTAATAAGAGGTGGAGCTTCTGCAACAATATTCCTTGTATACTGTGGATCCCTTCCAACAGTGTAAATCACCTGCCAATATATATATTTCAGAAGAAAAGCTTCTTACTGAACTGTAAGCATTTAAGGCTGATAATCAAGCATAACCAAATCACAGAACAGCTAATGCTCCATATAGAAGATGCACATATGACTACCGTGTCTCCTTCATTCAGAAAGAGTTTTGCGATTTCAATGCCAGCCTGAAAGGCAAAAATTCACCGCTTGTTAAACAAGTAACCTGTCAAGCTCGACCAAATCAAATAAGGGGGGTAAAGGAAAACCTGCACTAGTCCACCAAGGTTATCTCTGAGATCAAGAACAAAAGATGAGGCACCCATGCCTTCGAGTCGCTTAATTGCTGCAGAAAGTTTTGGCAATCTCAGAAACAGACTACACACAGAAAGCTAATACACATTAGGTTGCTGAAACTGAAAGAGTTCAGACCATGTCTCAGGTGTAAGATCTCCGGAATGGACAATACTTTTAGCAAATCAGACTATACATTTTAAATGCCAACACAAAAATTATCCAGAATACAATAATACACGATCTCTTGGCATTTCATTAGATATTCAGGTCTTAATGAATAGATATTATAACATGTAATGCAGTTCAACTGAAGATGTTATATCCCGATGGTTCGACGGTGTTGAGAGCTACAAAATGCAATTATAGTCATCATAGAGTGGTTCCAACTTCCAAGAGACATGCAAAACCTCTTAACCAGGCATGTACGTCTTAAATTTTGTGCTTCCACGTAATTTCTGCGGAGCTTGGTTCAGTTTATCTGACAGAGCCATTAGCTAAATGAAACCCTCTAGTGAAATAAAACTGTATTTCCTTTCATATTTTATATCCCGCATCTAATGTTTACTTCTGGTGTCAGCATCTTCGCATTTGTCATCTCCCGTTATTCTAGAAAGAGTTGTCCTCATAATGTTACACTCTTTACAAGAAAGTTAAGGTAAAAAGTAGCTTTAGTTTCTCTTCTGAAGTTCTTTAGTAGCACTTAAACTAGTAACATCTTTCAGTTATTTTATTCAACATAGGGCTGCATATAGAACAGATACGTACCAGTAACCAAATCTTTTCTGGCCAACGCATTGAACTCCTTTAGGCGCACATAACCAACAGAAGTAGAGCCATTTTCAATCTGCTCCAGCCGATAAAAAACCGGTGTCTTAGCAATAGATTGCCTCTCCACATCAATGGACTGGACAGGTCCACAATTTCCATGCTTAACCTGCAACCACATCATGAGAATCAGCATGAAGATGTCATTGAACAATAGACCTATTGAGGTCCGGCAGTGTTCAGAAACACAACCATGATGTT
Source organism: Solanum tuberosum (assembly GCF_000226075.1). NCBI lineage: Eukaryota > Viridiplantae > Streptophyta > Magnoliopsida > Solanales > Solanaceae > Solanum > Solanum tuberosum. Next base: position 960,235 of record NW_006239127.1, read on the forward strand.
CACAGATGTCCCATTGGGGCCTAGTAACAGTGAAGATGCTTCAAAGGAAGATTTACCCAGCACATCCACCCCATTCACTGATATCAGTTCATCTCCCTGCCACGAGTTCACATGAAAGATACATGTTAATTTTTCACTGAATGCCTGAATGGTAAATCAAACTAGAATAGGGAAAACTGAAGTGAACCCAGATACTTTCAGTGAGGAGAGAGAATGTAAAGAAGTAGTATGTGCTAATATTATACTCAATTGCAACCAAAATACCACATGTTCATGCAACAACAACATACCCAATGAATCCCTACCCTGTGAAGGTAGAGAGGTTGTTTCCGATAGACCCTCGTCTCAAGTAAAGCATTTCAAAATAACACATCTTCATGCGGTCTGCATATTTAGCTATGGAAAAATTCCATCACTTAAAATATATTATAAGCCATCAAGCAGTACAAGACACCTATCAAACTAACAGGCAAGGCCCCAAGTATGTGTGGTGACTGGTGAGAAGGACTGGACACCTTGAGGGAAAATCATATTGAATCAGAGGCCATTAGTTTGCCAGTTTAAAGCTTATCTCTCCTTTTTCAATTGTATTCATAAATAACCAAGACAAACTCCCTGCTGTTGGCATTATCAAGTAATCATGACTACAATGACCGAGATATTTAGCATTTCATCAACAGGGAAAAGAAAAGAACCACTGCATAAAGCTAAGCAAAATAAATACTGGAAGTGCTTTTGTTAGTAAATGACATACCTGTCGTACACCGGCATTATGGGCAGGGCCATCCAATAGGAGCCCTAAAACCTTCAGTTTTGAACCTCCATTGCCATCTGGAACATCCCTGAGGTTAACTCCAATCCCAGTCATATCATATCTAGCCATCTTGGAGAACTTTCAATGACAAGCAGTACATGTCATGGAACAAGAACACTGGAAAGTTTGTAAGTAAGACGTTTATTTGAATAAGGAAAATGCAAGATAGACTGAAAAAGAAGGAATCAATAGAAATCATATATCTCATGACTTATGCTACAATACCCATGCTTGACTGAAAGTAGAGAAGTACTAAAAATCGTCTCTAGCACATATGGCTTCATCAATTTGTGTTTCATCCAATTAAAAAAATGGAAGGATGATAATGCAGGAGGATGAGATGAACGATCGGTACAGATTCAGGATGGTTAATAATACAAACATCTATTGGAATCATAAAAAGAGAAGGTGTGAACTAAAAATCGTCTTTAGCACATATGGCTTCATCAATTTGTGTTTCATCCAATTAAAAAGAAATGGAAGGATGATAATGCAGGAGGATGAGATGAACGATCGGTACAGATTCAGGACGGTTAATAATACAAACATATATTGGGATGATAAAAAGAGAAGGTGTGAACATAATGTAAAGCAGTAAAGGAACTTCAAATCACTAATGCTAACGAAGAAGTGTTGAACCTCTTCCAAACTTCCCTAATAAATTTATTTCAACCTATAAATGAAAGAATACATCCAAATTGCTTTACTCTTTGCAATATTAAACTCGGAAATAAAATTTCTAGTCCTATGTAACAACCCAAACCAAAAAAGTTTTGTATTCCCATGTGGTAGACATCCTGCTTTCCTCTAAAAATTGTATGCTAATTTAAACATACATATCAAATTCAACAATACAGACGTAAATATATGTGTAAAGAGGACTTATTACCTGTTCAGGAGAAAGAAACCGTGTATAGGGGTCACCCAAGCTAGCCAACATACGCTTGATGATATCATGTGCTTTTGACCTTGTCTGAATTGATGAACTTAAGATGTCATCTTTCTTTTGCTGGTAATAACACAGAAAACGAAATATTTAGTCATGTATACTTCTAAGTTGATATCAAGACAAAGAATATGATAGGGTGAGTAATGATCTAGGTAGGATGAAGAAAAGGCAAGAACCCAGGGAGAAAAAAGATGTCAGTAGAGACATAAAAAGCTCAGATCTTTTTGAAAAGACATGACGTTGTGCTAGCAAATTGCTTCCACTGGTTCATTTATCACATTTTATCTACATTAGACATGCTGAGCAACAAAATTAGAATTTTTTTTCACCATACGCTTTACTGCATCAGACTTACTGAGCATTTAAGTGAAAGGCTTATATTCCGCCACTATTACTACATATCCTAGTTAAGTGCACTATCTACAATAGAAAGAAACTAAAATCTCTTCAGTATTATAAAATATTTGACATTATATTCAGTCATTAATTTTCAAGAGTCCGACTACTAATTAATCTAAATTCAAACACTACATGATGTTTTCCTTGTTAAACTGAACATCACCTAAAGTCCATGCCTCCAACAATTAATTTGACATTTTCTACTTCAATGTTCTTAGAAATATTTTTTGTTATTCCTCCAAATCCAGAAAATCATATGGCTTTAATGATGATACGAATATTTTTGATGAAGTAGTTGATTTCATTCAAGGCATCAAGCAGATGCAAATAGTACAAAAGAGAGTGAGAACAGAAGTGAGCTAGTTAGATCCATTACAGTGAGCCCTACACTAAAGATAAGGAGCTAACACAATCCAAAAAGAATTCCTGTTATTTTGCGAAATATATTTACATTCCTGCCCCACCAACAGAGCTAATCAGCATTTTCAGGGAACATTTCAAGATGGATCTTAACCTCCATCCCCCACCAAATTGCTAAGAGCATCTCTTTCGCCATGTTGGATGAGAATTTTCCGGTAGTAGATTTTAAAGCCATAAAAGAAATTCCAGTATACATATAGAATGAAATTAAATATATTCTTCTAGTAATAGTGTACTAAATATGCTCCAAGTATGTATTTTACAAGATAAGTTAGATGATCTAAGCACACCATCAAATTCAATACCCTTAAGCTAAAAGAAGGAATAGTTCCATATTTAGAATGAAATAGAGCATATTCTCTGGCAGCAGAATACGAAACAATCAACCAGATATGAGATACCTCTCAATAATTGATATGTAAGAGAACCCTTCAGCTAAAAGGAAAAAAAGATTCTACATTTAGAACGGAATAGTGCATATTTTCAGCAAAATACCAAACAATAATTGATATGCAAGAGAACCCCTTCAGCTAAAAAGGAAAAAAATAAGCTACGAATGAAATAGAGCATATTCTCTGGTAGCAAAATACCAAACAATCAATGAGATAGCTATCGAGAATTGAAATGCAAAAGAACCCCTTAAGCTCAAAAAAGTTAGATTTTCTTCTTTTTAGATAGAAACAACATCTTACAAGCCAAGATTCAGGAGACCAAGAACGACGATCGCTGGTGTTAAGAAAGCTGTCATTAACAATCTGCCAAGCTTCTTCCACAATGCTTTCATTGCTCACCACTTTGGATACTTCAGTGTCTTTCACATACACCTCATCCGCCTCGTTCTCTCGGCAAATCACCTCCAAAGATGAGTTAGAAGATTGCAGTGAAGGAGATTCCAAAGCGATAGAAACAGGAGCAGAAACAAGAAGCCCCAAAGAAAGAACAAATGAAACCCCAGTAGAGAGAAGTTGCTGAAGGGGTTTATGATGAGAGATGAAAGATGATTTTTTGGGAAGAATTGAAGCTTTGATTGGTGAAAAAGAGGTTAACAATGGTGGAGATGATGAAGGTAAGGGGTTGTGGAGGAGCCTCATCTTCAGAATGAAGTATCTTTTCCTCCAACAAACTAATTTTAAGAATTAGATAATCCAATTCAAATTTGAAGAATTAAAAACTATTAACAGGCCACTTGTCTCAGGTTCGAGCCAGGACATGAAGAAAATCTCGTTGAGAGTGTTTTTATCGAGTGTGCTTTACATGATGTGATTCAATGAGAGATAACATTGGATGAAAAATAAAATATATATTGAATAGATCCTCTGCTCAAAAATTAAGTAGGAATAGAAAAAAAAATAAAAAATTATACCGAACATAATAGAAAATAGAACATCAACAACATATTATACGATAATAAAAGGAAAAAAAAACAAATAATAATAAAATTGAACGACAAAATAGCTTTTGAGTAACAATAACAATAATGATAAAGTAAATATTGTACATTCGACATACAAAACATATTAAGTTCATAGTAACCAATAACAAATGACATGTGATTCAAATAAGTTACATCCCTTAAACTAAGAAGCGAAGAAAAAGATAAAAAGACATAATAATAATATTATAGCTAAATAAGAGATAACTTGTTTTTATTTTCATCAAAAAAAAATATAAGACAACATTTATTACAAATAATATGTTTGATACTTAAATAACATTTTTGAACTCAAGCTCCATCCATACCTCAAAAGTCAAAACAAACATCGAAAAGAAATCAAAAGAACACCTTTGCATGAAAACAAAAGGAATATAATGACCATCAATGATGGTAGATTAGTAGTGGAGTGGCAAGTACTCCTTCATCTTTACTAAGATGTTTCGGATTTGAGTCCCCTTAGATACAAAGTCACCTTTATTAGAAAACACTTTAATCGAGCTCTAGTGTGAATATCGGACACCTGAGGAAACAAAGGAATATCATGTGCAGGTTTGTTCAAGTGCTTACCCCAGCTGATAACATTCTGTATATAGGCCCATTATATATGTTAGACTCTAGTCAAAGTTCGGAGCCCAAAATGGAAACTCTACTTTCTAGTGGGCCATTGGCCCATTGAGAATAAGCCTTTTTACCCAACACGTCATCTTCTTTACCAAAATTTGCCTGCTAAATTGGAAATTTGGACCAACCAATCACTGACTTTTAATATTAAAAAAACATTATGGATAAACATCGTTTTGGTAATTCGATTCCAATACTCTCACCACTAGGAGCGTGAATTACACGCAATGTAATTCAAAGGACTCAAAACCCCTAGTGGGGCCACTTTATATCACGTGCTTCTACCGAGCGTGAAGTATCTTTTAGGGTATCCAAATTTAATTTAAAATAAATAAGAAAACGCGGCTATATCCAATAATTTACTTCTGTCAGGTAGGGTATGGATTATTTGGATTAAATCGAAAAATAAATTAGATTGAATGGAATTTTAACTTGTTTCTTTTTAGTTATTGTCTTTCATTGTGATTTAGTTTTTTTTTTTTAATGTTTGAACATTTATAATTGATATATTTTTAAGTGTTTACGTTTACTTGTGATTTATATTAGAAAATATATTTAAGAGATTCTAATTACTGATTATGTTTCTAATTACTAACGAAACAAAACAATTGAACGGAAAGGAGAAAAACCAAACCAAACCAATTTTTTTTGGGTTTGAATTGGGTTACATTTCTTCAAAACCAAAAATCGAAACTCAAATAGAATAGTACAAAATCAAAACGAATAGTATCATGTATTTTTTTTCCGAGCTCGCATTGAAATTCTGACTAAATTCGAATCGTGCATTGCAGAGCCTATTCGAGAGTGACAATCTCACCATTTTTTTTGAGTATTCAATAAAAAGATTTAAGAAATAAAACAATTTAAATTTCTAACTTATTTGGGTCAATTTTCAAATGTCTGATTATTATTTTTTTTAACAAAAAAAATGGACTCGCTATAATTTGCAAAGAGAAAAATCCCGAAGATTAAAACTAAAGAGGTAATATTTAAATTAAAATAAGATAAAAGAACTTGTATATCATTCCACTTTATTAGCATTAAAAAAATATATAAATGTATCATTTTCAAACTATATGACTTTCCCAAAAGAGAATTTAAATCTTTAAAGAGATATAGTATTGTCTTATCCAATTTAGTCATATTCTCATATAATTTATACTGACTAATTAATTATTTATATAGCTCTTTTATATTTTACTACGCGTTAAAAGTCAAAAAATAAAAACACAAATTATATTTATCAATTTTTTTTTATGAAGTTGAATACTTCACTATCAAATAATGTGATGTAGCGAATAAGACTACTTCTTCCTTAATCAGAGATTTCAGGTTCGATCACCGAATATTAAAAAAATCATAATAAAGAACGTTTTCCCTCAAATAAGGACCTATACAACACAAATCTGAATAAAAAAATGAAGTTGAATACTTCAATTTCAACTCCAAACTTATTTGTGCTTGATATTCATATGTGCAATTATGTATCATTTGACCTAGTTAAGTACATGCATGTTGATAAAAAATAAACAAATCATGCACGTAGTAAAAAAATGTACAAAAATAGAAAGAAAAAAGGAGATTATTATTTCCCTTATTATAAGTTCATCAATAGAAAAAATATTGTTCTTATTTAATATATTAGGTATATTATTTATTATTGATACTATTCTTCATTTTTCCAAATTAGGTTTTTCATTAGTACTATATTTCCTTTTCAAATTCATTTTGTAATATTTATTCGAGTCGAAAGTCTTTTAAAAACAGTTTCTATCCATTATATTGGATTGAAAAAAAAAGGTTTTCGAAAAACAAGAAAAGTGAAAAAAAACATTTATATTAGAAGAGAAGCCCAAACCCACAGAGAGGAAGAAGAAGAGAAGCAGCAGCAGCAGCAAAAACCCCTTCACTCTGTGCGTTTTTTTCATAATATAACTGAGATAAATATACAGAGTTGAGGAGAGACCCAAAAACCTAAACTATAACAGATCTGAAACAAGAAAATACTTTGTGGGTCTTTCTTGTTTTTTCCTCTCTTTTTTCACAGAAAAAGAGTTGTCTTCTTCAAAGATGAGTAGCAGAAACAATGGTGGAGTTGGGGTACAATCGATACCCGCAGGGTCAAGAAAGATGGTACAAAGCTTAAAGGAGATAGTTAACTGTCCTGAACCTGAGATCTATGCTATGCTCAAAGAATGTAATATGGACCCCAATGAAGCGGTCAATAGGCTTCTTACTCAAGGTCTACCATAAACCCTAAATCTTTAATTTCGTTTTTTTTGGTGGGTTTCGGGTTTTAGGGTTTTTTAGGTTTTGGGAAAAAATTGAATAAAGTTACTGTTTTTATGGATAGAAACAAGAAACGAAAGAAAATCTGTAATAATACTTCTTTTCTTGATATTGGGTGTTAGAAGCTGTGTTTTGTAAGAAGAAGAATAAGAAAAGATTTGATTATGTGTGCAAAATTTGATTTTTTATGCTATCCATGGTAGTTAGTTCCAGATTTATTAAAAGATATCTTAACGGATTGAGCATGCAGATATTTCATTGATTTTGACTTTAGAAAATGAAGAGAAGACAAAACTAGGGTCTTTAGGGATTTTGTTAATCAGATTACTAGGATTTCTCTTTTTAATGCACTCTTTGTTAATTATTGTCTTAGATTTATTTGGTTTACAATTACTCTTCTTTTACTATCTTTGTTCTCTGATTTTCCACTGTCTGGTTTAATGGGACTTCCTTTTCTTCTTTTGCGTGCGAATTGTCTTATTTGGTAGCCTTTTCTTGGACTTTTAAATTAATGTTGTTGCGATTTCGGTGGTACAAGTACTAAATTCCACGTTAGGTAACCTCCGTTTTTCAGAACTGCATGCTTTACTTTGAAGAAGCATGTGTTTGCTTTTCATTTCTCTCTTAAAGCCTCAGGAACTTATTACTTTTTGTGCTTTTCACTTTTAGAACATTAGCTACTGCAGTCATGTTTGCCTTCCTCTGTGCTCTTCTATGCTGTACTTGTACTTGAGGTTATAATATTTTTAGTTCTTGATAGAATGGTCTTCTGCCATCCCATTAAATGGTGACTGTAGTTTGTGATAAATTTTGATCACCTTCTAATTATAGTTTGTTGATTGGCTAGATACTTTTCATGAGGTGAAGAGCAAACGTGAAAAGAGAAAAGAGGTTCGTAATCCTTACTTAAATCAGGAATTCTAGAGACAAATTGGTTATGGAGATCTGATTTTAACTTTCTCGTTCTTAATACTGCCTGTTTCTGTTGTGATTTACTATTTGATACGAGATAAGGGAAAATTAGTCTACTCAGATCTCTTATTACCTTGGCTCGATGATTAACTTCTGATGAAATTCTGAACATTTCAATGGTAAAAACAAAGGAGAAAGTGAAAGATTCTTTATTTGGTAATTTGTTCAGTAGAGGTTCTTTTTAGTAGGCACCCCATTCTTTTTCATGATATTCCAATATCTCTTTCTGTTTTATAATAATAAATTATGGTGCATTATTCTTTTCAAAAAAAATTATGGCGTTTCCTCTTGATATGTTTTACGTCTTATCAGATATGTTACATGATCTAGCAGAATATTATAAGGTGTTACTATGTTACTTTCTTAAATGGCTTGTTCATTTCTTCATTCTTCACTCATATTTATCTTTGGTTCAGAGTAAGGATACGACTGAATCTAGGCCACGTGGTGCAATTAGCAGCTCAGGCCGTGGTAGCAGGGGAGGTGCAGAACGATATGTTGGACGCGGTGGGTCAGGTATGTACGTGATAATGTACACTCTTTTCAAACATAATCAAGTTTTAAGTTTTGCATAGTTCATCGTGTCATCTCATGAGGGTATCGTTTTGTTTCTAACCACCCTTTCCAGAGTCTACCAGGCCTATTCCTGGATACAGAAAAGAGAATGGATCAAATACGAGTAACCTGACTTCTACTCTAGGAGTTTCCGGAAGTAACATAAGCAGGAGGGCTACAACAATCAGGTTAGTAGTTTCAACTTCTTAAATAGTTTATATTCTCTCAAAAAGACATCAGTTGCCTGTAGATGTTTGTCTTTCTGTTTTCCGTAGAGTATTCTGTAGTCCCACAGTATGTTTCTTTTTATTGAAGTGTCTTTGGCAGTAATATAATTAACTTAATAATTACAATCAGTAATCCCTGTATTGGATTAAGCTGGAAATTCTTTTCGAGCACTTCAATAATCATGCAATGTGAGCTATTCTCAAAATGCATGTGACAAAGAACACTTTGAGGTGCTTTTAGGAGATGCATAACAGTGTTGTCAATGCTTTTATGATATGTGTAACAGTGATATCGCTGCAAATGAAAGTAAAAAGTCAGCACCTACAGCAGTTGATGGTGTTTCATCAGTCTGTGAGACTTCTTCTGGATATCAACCTACTTGGGGCGGGGTGCCTGGTCAAGTTTCCATGGCTGATATTGTGAAGATGGGTAGGCCACAGAGCAAAGTTCCAAGTGCACCTAATGTATCTCACCACAATGTCAATGCCAACCAAAACCATATTCAGGGGCTCCCTTCTGGTGCATCACATCAAAATACTCAGTGGTCTGATGATCATACTACCAAAGTTTCTGAGGTACACCGAGAGCCACAACATCTTTCAACTGATGAGGAATGGCCTCTAATTGAGCCGCCATCAGTTGCTAGTCAGACATCTATCTCAGAGCCACCTGCTGATTCAGAGCTGCATCCTGATCCAGCTAACTTGTCATATGACAGAATTAATCATCAAAATGAGATTGATGAAGTTCAGGGGACAGATAACTGCACGATTGAAAATCTTGGTAGTCCTCCAAGCAGAAGGTTGCAGGAGGATAATGCTGGAGGTGCATCTATTTATGAGAATGACCTCTATGGATATCAGAACCAGAATCATACTTTTGACCATCAACAAGGTTAGTATATCACAGTTTTTATTTGGTAATGTGATATGCATTTCATTGTTGAGAATATGTAGTATTTGTTGTCAAGTAGCTTGTGTAATGTTTCTTTTGACATGGTACTGCTATTTTTGTTTTTTTCCACAAGAGTTCCAGGCATCGGCAAGTCTTTAGTTTCAGTAACTTAAGATTCTCTCTTTCCCCATTCTACAATAAGTAATCATTACATGTTTCATAGAGCAACTATACTGGCACTTAGGTTTTTAGGGATGCAGTTTTAGAACCCAAGGTTTTATATCATACTACCAATTTAGCTTAAATAAGCTGGACATTTAGTTATGTCTCTTGAATATGCGGATTGTTTAATATGCGGAGTGGGACATATAGCAGCAGTGGAGGGCAACAGGGAATTTCATCTTAACTGCATCCAAAGCTCTTTCTTACTGTATTTGGAACTTCATGTAATTTTACTGCTTTTCATTTTGTTTTGTCTCGTCACTTGTGATGGTAATGTAGCATAACAAACTTGGTTTGTTTTAAACAATACACTCCTCACAGCTTTTTGTTTGTCTTAGATTTTTTCTATAGGATTTTAAAATATCATTTTTCCTGCAATATGTTTATTTTGGTATTATCAATGTTTTGTTAACTGTGGCTTAATACATTACTTGGTTGATTTACTGGGGCATCTGATAGGGTATAAAGAGGGAAGCCTTGAGTGCTGATCACTTGCTGTTCATACTCATAGGTTGTGTCAACATGAGGTTATTGCAGATTAAGAGGTTCTTCTCATGAAGTTTCAAATTTACCTTGTGAAGTTGAAGCTTGATGTTCTTGCACATGGCCCCCATATTTGAAAGAGAAGAAAACCCTAACAAATCTCAGGCCACATAGAGACTACTCTGTTTTGGTGGGTGGTGGTGATGTTCATGGGATATGCTAGCTAGGAGATAAATCAACCTGCTTTTCATGTCATTATTTAGTGGGAAAGCAGTGTAGTTTTACTGCATAATCAAATCGTTATCACATGGAGTTCTGTTACTTGTAAACTTTTGGAATGTCTATTTTTGTGTAATAATGCTGTTTCATTGTCTTGCAGTTGAAGATGTTAACGACTCTGTTTCATCAGTTGCTGCAAACCTGCAACAGTTGAATGTACAAGATGATGGAGGGGTGCCACCTGAGGGAGATGGTCCTTCTGTTGTAATACCAGACCATCTTCAAGTTCAAACTGCAGACTGCTCACACCTGAGCTTTGGTAGCTTTGGCTCTGGTATTGGTGGCTCCTTTTCTGGGCCTTTGGCATCTGCTCCAGTGACGAGTACTTTGGAAGATGCACCTAAGGAAGTGGATGGTTCATCAGTTGGGCACTCGGGATCCAGGTAAGGCCTCCTTCTAACCTGTGGATTTTCTTTAATTCATTGATGCTTTATCTAATTATATCAACATATAGTGTAGAAACTATGTTAACATTAACATGCCAAACTCTACTGGCGTTTCCCCTACCTAGATATGTGGGCAATATAATGCAGAAATTATGTTATGTTAACATGCCAAAACTCTACTGGCATTTTCCCTACCTAGATTTGGGGGTAATTTTCAATCATTTGTTTTGCCTCAGCTTTTTATTAAATCAAACTACAAATATTGCATTTTTCTCTTAGTATTTTTGTAGCTGACTTGTTCTAAATGTTCATCATATTAGTCAATCAAATTAATCTATACTATTCTAACATCTCAAACAGCTAGTATCTGTATGAATCCTCTGTAACACCACTGTATTCGGACTCATTTCATTCCAGTCAAAGATTTTTTCATTTAAGACAGGCGTGAAGCTATTCTCTGCCCTGTCCTACCAAAAAGTTATCGTTTTAGACTAAGTTAGGACTTCTCTGAAGCTCACTAAACAGTACATTTTTCAACTTTTACCTTAACATTCCATGATTTCAAGTAAAAAATATCTATCTTACAGGATAACTTTAATCATCTTATTGAGGTGTTCAACCTTGCAAGTATTCCTCTTAATTGCTAGTGCATCTTTATATTGCAGAGCTTCAGAATACTATGGTGATGAGTCTCTCAGACATGCATCTGAGAGTAACTTATACCATAGAACTAATGCAAGTTCTGTAAATTACGATTCATCTTCTGCTTCACAACCAGAACCTTTGACATCAGAAACAAATGAACAAGGAAATCAATATTCGTATCCCTCCTCTGCTGCTGGCTACACGTATGAAAGTGCACAACAATTAACTGCAGCATTTAGTCAGCCACAGACAAGTTCCCAGATGCAAAATCTCACTCCTTTCTCTAATGTAATGGTAAGTTTCTTTCCTTGTGAAGGATGCAAATAGTTTCCCTGCTCTTCATTGGACGTTTGCGTGTGCATTTGCATAGCTCAAGTCTGAAGGTAATTGTACAGAGTATATTGGAGTGAATTCTACTTCTCTAAGGGGTCGTTTGGTAGAGTGTATAAGAATAATGCTAAATAGAGTGCATTAGTAATGCTTGTATTAGCAATGCATGTATTAGTTATGCTTGCATTAATTAATACATAGATTATTTTTATGCATTATTTGGCTTGATGCATTAAAAATAGCATGCATTGCATAAAGAAATTTACTTACATAGATAGCCTCCACTATTATAATGGAAAAGATGTAAAAAGGGGTTTGAGGGGCAATTGAGTCTTTAATTAAGCTAATGCATGCATTAAAACCATTGCATTGATGATACCTAGAAATCCATGGTATTAGTAATCCACACCTTAAATACACAATAGAGTGTATAACTAATGCACACATTAGTTATACATATGTTAGAAAAGAGTATCAAACAAGGTACTAGTAATACACAAGGTTAATGCATGCATTATTTTTTCTTATACACTCTACCAAACGACCCCTAAGAAAGTACGTTGGACTTGATTTCTAGTAGGTTTCTTGCCCCTTGGAGTGCAAGTGTTTGCACAATCTCTTCTTCTGGTGTAAAAGTAAGCAAAAATGAAAATATGAATCAGTACATGAATTTTGTAGAACTTATGAGGAAGGAAGTAGTTGCATATTTGATGTAGTTCAGTATTTTTTGGTCTTTCTGGAGTCGTGTATTTTTGTACCTTGGAGCCTTTATTAATTGTATTTACAATTTTTTATAAATAAAGCTTTTGCATCATTAAGGAAAATGTTTTGCTAGCTATATGCATGAGACCATTCAATTAACAAAACTAAGTAATTGATGAAAAGTATGCATGGACAACCTTTTCCTTTTTTTTTTTTTTTTTTTTACTTCTTTGAGTAGTTAGTTATTGCTTGCAATTGTCTCGGAAAACTGCGTTTTTTTGTGACCCTTAAACCTCTTTTGTGGGATTTTCTTTAGGAAAAACCTGAAGTTAAGAATTTCCTTCTGCTTAATCTGTATTTGAAGTTGATAAATATGAAACAATAGTGACAAACATATGAAACCTAAATCTGAAGCATCACTGTGGGGTTGCTCAGTGTAAGTGGTAATTTGCTATTTTCGTAAATGAAAAGTTTGCATGGAAACCCTTTTCTTTTTTTTTTTTTTTTTTTACTTCTTTGAGTAGTTAGTTATTGCTTGCAATTGTCTCGGAAAACTGCGTTTTTTTGTGACCCTTAAACCTCTTTTGTGGGATTTTCTTTAGGAAAAACCTGAAGTTAAGAATTTCCTTCTGCTTAATCTGTATTTGAAGTTGATAAATATGAAACAATAGTGACAAACATATGAAACCTAAATCTGAAGCATCACTGTGGGGTTGCTCAGTGTAAGTGGTAATTTGCTATTTTCGTAAATTGTAATGTATCTATATTCTTCCAAGAAAATTTGTCTTTAGTTTTACAAACTCCAGAAAGATAGAACCTATAATACCTGCTTCGCCCATGGGAGGACGGGTGGTAGGTCAATGGTGTACAAGAGAAGCAAAATAGGAACATTAAGTTACCATTTCATTTGTTAGAGATCTTAACACCAGAATTTTCTACATTGAGGTGCTCACTGCTATTGTTTTGAGCAGGCATTCACAAATTCATTGCCTAGCACCTTGTCGGCTGCTAATGTTCATGCTGGTCGTGAAACTGATCTTTCATACTTGCCATTTTCTGCAACACAAGCAATGGCTATGAAATATGGCAGCTCTGTTTCTTCAATTGGTGGTTCAACAATTTCCATGCCTGAGGTAATGCTATCCTGATGAAGCTAATTGATTCTTCATAGTGAATGTCAATTTCCTCATGTGCACTTGGTGTATTGCTCATGACCTGTTGGTTGTCAGTATTTTCATGTAATATAACAAGCAAAATATGTTTCTTTTTGTATGCTTTTTGAAGTAATTTTAATGATTCTAGTTGTTTATTTGTGCATGATGAAAATGTTTTACATAATGGATGTAGTTGTATCTTACATGTTTGGTAGCTTTCAACGTTTGGGGAAGAAAGCTTCTGCTATTGGAAACTAAAAAATTGAATGTTCTCTCTCTTGATGTCTATCCAAATGTTTGAGGGCAGCCAACTTTTTGTATTGCGTAAAATCTCTATAGTGGAAAGATGTATACAGAGAGAATGGTTACTCGTCATGGATTTCCAGAGTAATTCAAGGCGCACTTGATGTATTTCTGTGGTACAGTTTAGAGGCTCTTGCTTGTTGAGAGGAGGAAAGGAAAATCACCCTAGAAATTTAGAAAAAGGAGGCTAAAGTTGTGTGTAAATTCCTTATATTATTTTTTGGTTTTCCTTGTTAAAAAAATGTTAGTACCTTCTGGTTTTTGCATGTAAGATTCCTTTTGGGTTGTTGCAAAAGAAAAGAACAGGCAATTAGTTGTTAATAATCTGAAATTTAAAGATTCACAATAAACGTTGCTAAATTCGATTCCTATAAGACCTACATAAGATTAATTCCTAAGAGTGTAGGTTGAAAATCAGTTGACGATTGATATAAAAGCTGATGTATAAATCTATTATAGTTTTCCTTTATCATGGAGAAGTGCTGTAAGATAGGACAGAGAGATTTTCTATCTTGTCTTCTTTTTTCTAGAGTAATAAGTTCAATAGTTTGCGCTTATCACTTATTTTTGTGGTGTACATTATTGATTTTTTTCTTTTGACTTGCAGTCTTTGAAGAGTGCTGGTTTTCCATCAGCACAGTCTACACAGCAGACACTTTCTGGAACTAGTGTCACCACCGGACCTACTGTGCCGCAACATCTTGCTGTGCATCCATATAACCAACCAACACTACCTCTGGGACCATTTGGTAACATGATAAGTTATCCCTTTATGCCTCAGAGTTATACATATATGCCATCTGCATTCCAGCAACCATTTGCTGGTAACAGTAATTATCATCAGTCGCTGGCGGCGGTGCTTCCCCAATATAAGAACAGTGTGTCAGTCAGCAGCTTACCTCAACCAGCCAGTGTTGCTTCTGCGTATGGTGGTTTTGGAAATACAGCAAGTATCCCTGGTAACTTCCCAATGAACCCCTCTGCTGCTCCTTCTGGTACTAACTTGAGTTACGATGATATGTTGAGCTCTCAGTACAAGGATACCAATCATTTAATGTCTCTTCAGCAGGTAACCATTTCATTTGCTTCAACAGCTGTTCAATTCTTTGAAGTCAATAGTATACTGCAAGCTGCTGATTCTACCTTGTTCCTTTTTTGAGAAAATTCTACTTACTAATATAATAGGTTGATATATTTCTAAATTGGACATACAGTTTTTATAGCACTGCTTTTGTCTGGTTAATTTCGTTTGTTTAGCTCCACTTTAGTCGAAATGGAGCTGTAGGAGGAATGCATCATTTCTTGCACTAGCTGTATTCTATTGTTTGAGCATTTGCTCATCAACCCCTCCTTCCTTTCCTCGAATTGAAGGCAGCTCATGTATGTTCCAATTATCCCTTCCTTTCAGAGCGAGAACTCAGCTATGTGGCTTCATGGACCCGGTTCAAGGACAATGTCAGCTGTTCCTGCTAACACATATTATGCTTTTCAAGGTCAAAACCAGCAAAGTAGTGGATTTAGGCAAGCTCAACAGCCGCTGCAAAATCATGGATCCTTGGGGTACCCAAATTTCTACCATTCTCAGGCTGGGATCTCATTAGAACATCAACAGCAAAATCCGAGGGATGGGTCATTGGGTGGTGGATCCCAAGGCCAGCCAAAGCCGTCTCAACAGCTATGGCAAAGTGGCGGCTACTAATCTCTTACTGCCTCCTGCTTTTTTGGAGTCTTGTAATGAGTGTGAAAGTGGCTATAGGGTGTTGCTTTGGAAGCAACTAGAATGCACAATCAATTGGATGCTTCCCTGTGCCTAGAGGTTGTACTTTACATGTTTGTCATCAGTCAAATGTAACGTAGGATGTGAGCTAACGTCGTGCTAGTGGACTTGTCTTCTGTTTTGTCAACTCTTTGTTACACAGTTAACCCCTTTGTTTCTTTATTAATAGTGAGAAGTGTTCTGTTTTCACTAGAAATGCATTGCGATCCATCTTAATTTCACGTTATTTGGATGCGTTTAATTTACTGGGTATGCTGATCTCCTCCTACCTTCTAGTGAGCTTAATATTCCTGGCACTATAGGATGGGATGTACCAAGATTTCCCTTTGTTTGACAATGGGGTCAAATAATTCATGCTTTTGTTTTATAACATAATCGTGGTGACTTATTTTTCATGAATAATTGTGGAGTCATTTCTTTTTTGGGTTTATAAAGAATTGAGAGATCAAATAGGGATATCATTTGGCCACTTTTGTTTACCCGCTTCTTGCATTGACAATAGCTCAGAAGATTGTTGTGTTTAATGAAGCAAATTTGCGGTTTCTTCTAACATAAAAACAAGGATACAGCACTCCAAGAAATTCACAGGACGACCACAAGCTCAGAAGAGCTAGAGGACATAGAAGTGTCAACTTTTTGAAAGTTAGTTGGATTTGATATAATGGGATTTCAAGATTGACTGTCAAACACGACTTTGTAGATGAATGAACAAAAATAATTAACTGCATTGAGGGCACATAATTATTGTTACTATTATAGTAAGGGGGACCAAGAAAATAAAATCATGAAAAGCGTCTAAGACACTATGTAAGGCCAAAATCCACATTGCAGATGAGTTCTTCCCCACTGTCTACACTAGAATCAAGTTTGTATTACATGATCTACATCTTAGTGTATCCAACAAAATCCAAACATGTAGAAACAACAGACTGGGTGTAAGTAGAAACTTTTTTTTTTTTTTTTTGCCTAAACACATGTAACTTGATGCTCATCAATTAGTTCATTCAGAAGGAAAGAAAATCAGTACTTGCAAGAACTTGGTTTCCCTTTCTTTTGTGGACCCAACAAATCATTTGAGAAGAGATCTTGCCAAGTGTTCTCGTGCAGTTGCCAATGCTTGACTTATAGTCTGTAGAAAACCACAAAGAACATGTAAAAAAATGAGTTAATTGGACGGGGATGGTAATTAATGAAGCAACTATTCCATCAGTTTGAAGGACCAAAGCATCAAGAAAGAGAGCAATATTTACCTGCTCAGACAAAGGTGCCCCAGAATCAACGCTATTGCTTGCCACTTTCCCAGCAATAACATTAGCATCCGTTTCAAGAACAATTCTACAGAGACAAGAAAGTGAAATGGAGGATCTTCATAAGATGGTAAACACTTAGTTCCCTATAACTGAAATTGAGAGCAAGATTGGAAGTCCGCTTTCTTTTCCATTCTCTTTATCCACATCAATTCTCAAGGTCAAACACTCTAATATGTACTAAACACGGCATGTCAAAAAGAGTATAAACTCTACGGTGGAAGTTGGGAACTAGGATGGATGAAGAAGTGGACATTGAGGGTGTATTTGGTACGGAGAATGTTTTCCAATTTTCCCATGTTTGATTGGTCAAAATGATTTTGGAGAACATTTTCTCTAAGAAAACAAGTTCCTTCAAAATCAGTAAAATGACTTCCCTAGTGGAAGAAGAAAACAAGTGTCATACTTGACATTCCAAGCGCATTGTCTCCTCCCGAAACTATGGTTCCCACCCCCCACCCACTCCCTTAGCACTCCACCTCATAATACAACAACATACCCAATGTAATTCCACAAGTGGATGTACGCAGACCTTACCCCTACTTTTGTGGGAAAGAGTGGTTTCTGATAAACCCTCAGCTAAAAAAAGTGCAATCAAAGAAGGATAGAAAGGAAAATAACGACAACAAAATAACAAGATAAACAAAGAATCAAAGTAACATAAAGTAGTAAAAATGAGGAATAAGATACTACGCGAATACAAGGTAAGACTACTAAATAAAGAGAAGATGAGAAGAGGAGATTAGCTCCATGCTTCTCCCTCGTAAATGTACTACAACAAACGGCTACCTACTATCCATCTCCACCCACAGTGTTTTCCTATACTGCGTATTCATAGTATTTTCCAAAATTGCATGTAAATGCTCTTTGAGACAAAAAAAATATTTTGTTTACTTACCAAACACCAAAAAATAAGTAAGAGAAACGCTTATTTTTCGATAAAGTATTTTCATTGTAAAACATTGTTCGGCATAACAAACACACCCAGAGTCTAAAGTAACAGGAGAGCAAAACAACTTGACTAAGATGAATGAACACATACCTTCAAAGGAAAAAGTCACTCAACCCAACTCCCACGAGGCAACTTCTCATAAAAATGAAGTCACTAACATAGAAAAAGGGTAGCTAATACAGCGACTGTCCAAAATAAGGCGTGTGATGTACTATCATCTATATATTACTCAAAATGTTAAAAGCTAAGCTGATGAGAGCTTTATAGCTTGTGAAAGAAATATATGTCCATAGGAAAGAGGTCACTGCTATAGGATTGATAATTGATGTTCTCTTTATTCCTCTCTTTCTTCTTCTTTTTTGGGTGGTGGTGGGTGGGGGGGATTACGTATAAGAAGTATCCTATGATTCTTTTGACCAGAAGTCTTGGCTTAATAAGTCTCCAGCAAAGAAAAAATGTCTAGTTAAACTACACAATTGCCTTTTATATTCCCCCTATTTGGGGTAAATTAAATCCAAATATTAATTTTACTATGGTTCAGAAAGTTAGATACGCTTTTGAAACTCTAATTCTCTACAACTACAAAAGAAAAGAATAAAGGTTTCTGACATGCTATATTTGTACAAAGATCGAGTAAAAGTTGCAGCAAAACAGTAAGAGAAAGCAACATTAAATGAGGATTTTATAACTCAGAATTTGAAACAAATAAAATAATCATGGTACGATTCTCTTACCCGCCATCAACAATTTCATCCAGACACAAAAGAATAAGATCCAAATTTTCAAGTGACTCCTTCTTTTCTACATTGCCCCTAAAACAAAAGGCATTTGCAGCAAGATGAGTACATGAAGACGAAAATATCAAGTGATGCATATTTTTTTTTATTTTTTTTTGATAACCGAGAAATCAAGTGATGCATATTGAAAAGGAGAAGACTGCTTTTGTAGACAACCTAAGAAGAATACCAACAGCATCAAAGAATCCTTGGAGCACACTGGCAAGGATTATTTCATTTTCATTGTCACTCCCAGTAACAAAGAAATGAAGATCTTGGGCAAACTTGTAGACAACAATATAATTATCAAACATTGTTATCTCCGCTGCAGAAGAAGTGAGAAGAGAGGTCAGATAGATGAAGGTTGCCTTTCCGATCACAAAGTTTAGTTTCATCAGCAGGGGGGGGGGGGGGGGGGGGGGAGGGGGA